>NC_069504.1:397948495-398025995 GCF_027579735.1 Bombina bombina | reverse complement strand
TATAGACACAATGTGGCACAACAGTATAATTAATCACCTCATGTGTAAAATATGCATTTGTTTCATTAAAAGTTTACTTGTTTTGCAGAGTTGGCTGATCTCTTGCTTTAGGTTTTTGTTTTTATAAAACTCCAGATGAAGACAATTAATCAGCCTGTATAGAGATGCCATACTTGATGGGTGTGTGCTCCTAGATGCTTGTTGTGAAGGGTGAGAGACTAATGTTTGCGTGTACGTGCACGACAGAGGGAATGGCGATAAGTAAAGTGATAACGATAGCCTATGTCGTACCCAGCTATTACTCTTTATTTATAAATAATCAAATGTGAAAAGTAAGAATAAGCAAGTCCTTTTTCCTCTTCTCTACTCAGGATCCCACATCTCATCTATTTTGAGCACGGCTTTATAGCCATATTTTTCATGGTCCAAATTAACTCATACTTTGAGTTTTGTCTTGCTTTGTTTAATCACTACCCCCTTTTGTTCTAAAAGATCTTTCACAATTAATTTCCCCAATGGATTTAGTGACCTGTTTTAGAAGTGCTTTCCTTTCCTACTAGTAACAACATATTTAATAAAGAGATCATAATCGTTTTACTTAATAAAGCCTCCGTCTTAAAGTGAAGGTAAACTTTGATAAATGAAAACCCGTTTTTTAAAAATACTATTAAAAACAGGGGCACTTTCATTCATAGTTTACAAAGCAGCCGTTTTGATTAAAAAAAATTACCTCTCTTCTTTGAACAGCCAGAGCAGCTTCACCCACACGGAGATCCTCTCTTCACATTAGAGAGGTAGTGTACCACACAGCCAGTACCCTGGGGGCTTTCCCCCCAGGGTAGTCATTGCTTGAGGCCATGACGTGATTGGAGGAAGCTGGATTAGTCATTGCTGACGTGTGAAGAGAGGATTTCCGCGTGGGGCAAGCTGCTCTGGCTGTTAAAAAAAACAAAAAGGTACGTTTTTAATCAAAACGGCTGCCTACTAAACTATGATGAATGAACGTGCCCTTGTTTTTAATAGTATGAAACAGTGTATCCACTGAGAAACGCGTCGCTGTCTGTTTGAAACAATAAACACTCTTTTTTAATAATTCTATATATATATATATATATATATATATATATATACACACACACCTTTTTTGATGTTGGGCACTTACACGGTTTGCTCAAACAGTATTACCCATCAAAATTGGATCCATTTTAACTATCCACTTGAGACTTTTGGGTCTCCTCCGTTATCCCGGGTGAGTTGGATCTCCTTTTAGGGATCTGTATTTCTTGTGATATACAGCATTTTATAGTTCTATTGTTTGTTTATACAAAAATTTAACATTTGTGGGTTTTTAAACTACTGTTAGGTGTCAGAAGAAACATGCATTCATTGTCAAAGCGTGTCACACTTCAAAATACTGTATTTCTAGTTACTTTATTCCTACTTGTTTTCTGCAGAAAGAGCATGATGGTGCAAAGAGAATAAAAAAACTATGATTTTCAGTTACTATTTGTTTTTCTGTGCAATATTTTTTCTCAATATTATATATTATTATCGGTTATTTGTAGAGCGCCAACAGATTCCGCAGTGCTATAAACATAGGCAGTATACAAGGTAGCAATTATTGGGATCTAAGGGCCCTGCCCTAGAGTCGCACTGTTGTAGTCAGCTCTTGTGAAGGTGATCTGCAAGCAGTTGGGCTCTTAGGCTTACATTCTAAGGAGGTTCATGGCGGATAGCAATGGAGGAGAGGAACTGGTATTGGGAAAGGTTAGTGTAGGTTGTATGTATCCCTGAACAGAAGAGTCTTTAGGGACTTCTTTAAGCTTTCAAAACTAGGGGAGAGTCTTGTGGAGCAAGGCAGAGGGTTCCACAAGATGGGAGCCAGTCTGGAGAAGTCCTGTAAACGGGAATGTGAGGAGGTAACAAGAGGAGGAGAGTAGGAGGTCATGAGCAGAGTGAAGGGGACGGGAGAGAGTATCAGGAGACAACATCTGAGATATAGGGAGGAGCAGTGCAGTTGAGGGCTTTGTATGTCAGAGTTTTGTGTTTAATCCTGCAGGCAAGAGGAAGCCAGTGAAGGGACTGGCAGAGAGGTGCAGCAGATGAAGAGGGACGTGCAAGGAAGATGAGCCTGGCAGGGGCATTTATTATGGATTGTAAAAGGAGCTAGATGGCAGCTAGGGAGACCAGAGAAGAGTTGCAATAGTCAAGGCGGGAAAGGAAGAGAAAGTGGATTAAAATCTTAGTTGTGTCTTGTGTAAGGAAATGTCTAATTTTAGAGATTTTTTAAGATAAAAGCGGCAGGATTTAGCCAAGGCCTGAATGCGAGGAGTGAAAGAAAGATCTGAGTCAAGTGTGACCCCAAGACATCATGCATGCGGGGTAGGGGGTAATGATGGAGTTGTCAACAGTTATAGAGAGATGGGGGGTGAAGATTTTAGAAGAAGGGGGGGAAATAAAGCGCTCAGTTTTGGAGAGATTTAGCTTAAGGTAGTGAGAAGGCATCCCGTAAAAAGATGTCAGAAAGACAGTTAGTGACACAGGCTAGCAATGAAGGAGATAGGTCTGGAGCAGAGATGTAGATTTGAGTGCCGTCAGCATACAAATTATATTGAAATATATATATATATATATATATATATATATATATATATATATATATATATATATATATATATATATATATATATATATATAAATAAATAAATAAATAAATAAATAAATGTTTTGAGAAAGTGAGTTGCCATTTTGGATATTTGGGGGAAGTAAAACTTTTCTTCTGAAAGTTTACTGTGCGCTATTAATTATGCATAATACGGTTAGTGATGTTATACCTTTTACACTGGTGTGTGATTGGGTGGTTACCATGACTACCTTTTGGCGTTTTTTTTTGTCCTTATTGGGGGGTGGGGTTTGTGTAATGTTTGCTATATATTGCTTGCACTTTGTATACACTGTGCCTGAGGAAGGGGATACTTTGTCCCCGAAACGTCACTACTTTCACAGTAAAAGATGTTTTTGGAAAGACCAGCAAGTGCCAGTTTTATGTTCAGCTATATTTAATTACACTAGCACACTGGTAGTTGATATACTGAGTGAGAGTGCTCTCCCTTGTTTGTTTATATATATATATATATATATATATATATATATATATATATATATTTATACATACACGCATATATACACATACATACATATATATTAGGGCTGGACGATATGGGGTGAATCGCAATATTTTTATTAAAAAAAAAAAAAAAACGCATTTGCGATTTAATCGCAATTTTTAAAAAAAATTACTATAAAACCTTAATTTTGCACATGTGGACTGGGGTTACTGTAGCATAAGAGTGGCCCATCGGAATTTAGCACCGACACGACGCCGGCTTTTTCATTACAGGCGGTGCTGTGGGATGGATCATGATACTTCCTGTTCTGTCACTACAGTTCCTGTGAGCCCCACGTCTTCACATCTGAGGGAAAATATTAACTTGTTCTAATGTTTAAAATGCACTGAGGTCCATGGGAGGCAGCTTAGAAAATACTATTTCAAATTAAATCACAGTGCATAATAAGCAGTACTTTATTAGCGTTTTAGCCTCATACATACACACACATACCCTGACACTTTTTTTTTACATTTTAATTTCAAAACAGCAAAATGACAATAATAACATTGTTAGACTCTCCTAAATAATGGTGTCAAATGTCAATAAATAATTAACATGATAAAGAGACTATAGATTACAATGACAAATAAAATATCTATAGTAACAATAAGCCTCAGAAAGCAGGTCCAGCAAATTGAAACTACAATATAGATTCCCTTCATATACAGTAAAAAAATACTATCAATTCAATTACTGAGAGAATAAATGTGTATAAACTAAATCGAAGTATACTCACTTGTGGGAAAATATCATAAAGAGCACACAAATATAGACTATATCTACATATAAACAGTGAATTATTACAGAACTAAGAATTACTAACAACATATTATACAATTCGATAAAACCAAGCAGCGGAAAAGGAAACCTCACAAATACCCTCTCCTACTTAGGAACATTTAGATATGTTATGGCCATTTTCCTCTCCCTACAGCATCCTGTATATATTTAGAATTTTTGTAATGCTGAAATTATATATTGAGTACCAATAGGCAACATTTTAATCAAACTCCCCATTTTGTGAAAAAAAAACGGAAATTCCCTTCTCAATACCAACTATAATATCGTATTGTTCTATAGACATTTATTTATGCATTTTTATTTATTTTTTATTAAATAAGATAAGTTTGGGGTGGTGTACTGTAAACAGCAGTAATTGCTGAACATACCAAGAGCTAAAATATATCATCTCTCCTGAACAATAAATATGTATGCCAACCAATTAATACACTTGTATTTAATAAAAATAATTGTAAAGAAAAATAAATAATCCCTCCATTCTCCACCCAAAACACAATGTACTCACAAAGTTTTAATAAGATATTATGCAACACAATCATAAAGATAATTTCCATGTCTGGATAGAATTGCATGTTGCGATGTCACCTGTAGTACAGTAGGAATGTGATATCCAGGTATAAAATGGGTCAGTCTCAGCCATTTCTATTTATACACAGCTACATAGCAGTGCTATGACTGAAACAGCGAGAAAGGCTTGTTGCTGGAATTAGAAAACCAAGGAAGGAACAAGACTGCTCTCTTTCTCTGTTTATGCTAAATGGATAGCGATTATTGTGCCAATCAAATGAGTCAGGAACAAAAAGACGTAATAAAATCATATATGGTCCAATATTTCCTTAATTGATATAGCTTTAAAAGATCAATGGCTGATAATAACAATATAAGAACAAGTACAGCGCTTTGGAAGAGTACAGACACAATAGTACAATACACAAATACATATATACTAAATGAGAGAGAGAAAAATAGAAAAAGAAAGAAAGAAAAAAAGAGAGAGAGATAGAGAAAGAGTGAGAGAGCAAAAAAGAAAAAGAGAGAAAGAGAGAGAGAGAAAGAGAGATAGAGAGAGAGAGAAAGAGAGAGAGAGAAAGAAATAAAGAAAGAAAGAAAGAGAAAGAAAGAGAAAGAAAGAGAAAGAAAGAGAAAGAAAGAAAGAAAGAGAAAGAAAGAAAGAAAGAAAGAGAGAAAGAAAGAAAGAAAGAAAGAAAGAAAGAGAGAGAGAGAGAGAGAGAGCAAAAAAGAAAAAGAGAGAAAGAGAGAGAGAGAGAAAGAGAGAGAAAGAGAAAGAGTGAGCGAGAGAAAGAGAGAGAGAGAAAGAGAGAGAGAGAAAGAGAGAGAGAGAAAGAGAGAGAAAGAGAAAGAGTGAGCGAGAGAAAGAGAGAGAAAGAGAAAGAGTGAGCGAGAGAAAGAGAGAGAAAGAGAGAGAAAGAGAGAGAAAGAGAGAGAAAGAGAGAGAAAGAGAGAGAAAGAGAGAGAAAGAGAGAGAGAAAGAGAGAGAAAGAGAGAGAAAGAGAGAGAAAGAGAGGGAAAGAGTGAGAAAGAGAGAGAGAGAGAAAGAGTGAGAGATAGAGAGAGAGATAGAGAGAGAGATAGAGAGAGAGATAGAGAGAGAGATAGAGAGAGAGATAGAGAGAGAGATAGAGAGAGAGATAGAGAGAGAGATAGAGAGAGAGATAGAGAGAGAGATAGAAGAGAAAAAAAAAAAAGAAAAAGAGAGAAAGAGAGAGAAAGAGAGAGAAAGAGAGAGAAAGAGAGAGAAAGAGAGAGAAAGAGAGAGAAAGAGAGAGAAAGAGAAAGAGAAAGAGAGAGAAAGAAAGGGAAAGAGTGAGAAAGAGAAAGAGTGAGAAAGAGAGAGAGTGAGAAAGAGTGAGAGAGAGATAGAGAGAGAGATAGAGAGAGAGATAGAGAGAGAGATAGAGAGAGAGATAGAGAGAGAGATAGAGAGAGAGATAGAGAGAGAGATAGAGAGAGAGATAGAGAGAGAGATAGAGAGAGAGATAGAGAGAGAGATAGAGAGAGAGATAGAGAGAGAGATAGAGAGAGAGATAGAGAGAGAGATAGAGAGAGAGATAGAGAGAGAGATGATGATAGAGATGATAGAGAGATAGAGAGAGAGAGAAGAAAAGTTTAATCCAATTTGGCAAATATAAAATATGAAACACATTCCCCCCAGGTAGTTCCTACCCACAAGATGAGACCTCCACCATATGAGGTAAGGTACAAGTGTCCCCACTCGTCAAAGAAAAGTCTGCAAAAGTCAGTGAAGATCTACTCCCATCCAAGTCAGACAGGACCTTTAACTTAAAACCGGAGGCACCACAGAGGCCAAACAGATGGCTGAAATTTCGTCAAGTTGTAATCAACACAAACGCTACAAACAACACGATCCGGCGTGGAGCACTGGACTACGTGCGTTGAGTAGGTGACATAAGGTGGGCGTGGCCTTAAGCATTTCACAGAACTCATCCGCTACGTCAGAGGCTTGATAGGCGTCCACCTTAAGGGGATAATGGCTATAACTTATAAAGCTACTATTTCTGCTGATATGCACCAGGTTTGTTAACAATTGGTTTTGCTAGTTAAAATAAAGCAGTTGGATATAAAAAAAAAAAAACATATATTATGTTTACCTGATAATTTCATTTTCTTCCGTGGGAAAGAGTCCACAGCAGCATTCATTACTTGTGGGAAATAAGAACCTGGCCACCAGGAGGAGGCAAAGACACACCAGCCAAAGGCTTAAATACTCCTCCCACTTCTCCTATCCAGTCATTCTGCCGAGAACAAGGATCAGTGAAAGAAATATCAAGGTGAAAGGGTGCCAGAAGACTATACATGAAAAACGCCTAAAAAAAAAATGGGCGGGGGGCTGTGGGCTCTTTCCCACGGAAAAAAATGAAATTATCAGATAAGCATAATATATGTTTTTCTTCCTAATAAGAAAGAGTCCACAGCCGCATTCATTACTTGTGGGAAAAATATACCCAAGCCAAAGAGGACACCGAATGCCAAGAACGGGAGGGTAAGAGGCGGCCCAATATGAGGGCACCAGGACTGAACCACATCCCATAATTAAAGTCCTGCATTATCCAAAAGCAGGGAGCAAAAACATAAAGAAAAAGGGCCCCAAGGACACAAACGACAGTCCCTAGCCTGGGTAAACACCACATGCAACACCACCGAGCCAACAGGACTTGAAGTGGCCTATCGCCCAAAGGTCGATCCCATACACACGTCCCCATAAGGGAATCCTGACCAACAACTCCCCAAAGGAAGAAGCAAGGGAGAACTGAACCAGAACCCTGTCTTCCAAAAGACAAAGCAGACTAGCTTGGGAGACTCCAGAAAGCCTCCCGAATGCCAGAAAAAAGGGCTCATCAGTCAAACACGATCCAGTCGGAGACTGAAAGAGAACAAAAGGTATCTCGAGAACAGAAAAAACACCCAGACAACAAAGTAGCATGCTATAGTGCAGCAACAGATAAAGGGAAAAAAAACCCTTGTCCAGCTCCCCAGCTGTAGGGAACCAAATAGAAACGGAACCAGCAAAAACCAAGTTCCTAGACAAGACCCCCGCCATGGAAGGAAAAATCAAAGATCCAAACCCCCCTGAGAGCACCTCAATAGGGACCCACTGTAACCAAAAGAAACAGAGACAGCTGAAAGTCCAAAGATGACCAGAACCACAGCTTAGGATCCTGAGATAAACAGGGACGTCCTCCACAACCGCAGAACCTCAGGAACGAGGACCGCCCACACATGGAAAAAATCAACCTGTCAACGACAGTGAAAAAACATAATTTATGTAAGAACTTACCTGATAAATTCATTTCTTTCATATTAGCAAGAGTCCATGAGCTAGTGACGTATGGGATATACATTCCTACCAGGAGGGGCAAAGTTTCCCAAACCTTAAAATGCCTATAAATACACCCCTCACCACACCCACAATTCAGTTTAACGAATAGCCAAGAAGTGGGGTGATAAGAAAAAAGTGCGAAAGCATATAAAATAAGGAATTGGAATAATTGTGCTTTATACAAAAAAATCATAACCACCACAAAAAAGGGCGGGCCTCATGGACTCTTGCTAATATGAAAGAAATGAATTTATCAGGTAAGTTCTTACATAAATTATGTTTTCTTTCATGTAATTAGCAAGAGTCCATGAGCTAGTGACGTATGGGATAATGACTACCCAAGATGTGGATCTTTCCACACAAGAGTCACTAGAGAGGGAGGGATAAAATAAAGACAGCCAATTCCTGCTGAAAATAATCCACACCCAAAATAAAGTTTAATGAAAAACATAAGCAGAAGATTCAAACTGAAACCGCTGCCTGAAGTACTTTTCTACCAAAAACTGCTTCAGAAGAAGAAAATACAACAAAATGGTAGAATTTGGTAAAAGTATGCAAAGAGGACCAAGTTGCCGCTTTGCAAATCTGATCAACCGAAGCTTCATTCCTAAACGCCCAGGAAGTAGAAACTGACCTAGTAGAATGAGCTGTAATCCTATGAGGCGGAGTCTTACCCGACTCAACATAGGCAAGATGAAATAAAGATTTCAACCAAGATGCCAAAGAAATGGCAGAAGTTTTCTGGCCTTTCTAAAACCGGAAAAGATAACAAATAAACTAGAAGTCTTTCGGAAAGACTTAGTAGCTTCAACATAATATTTCAAAGCTCTAATAACATCCAAAGAATGCAACGATTTCTCCTTAGAATTCTTAGGATTAGGACATAATGAAGGAACCACAATGTCTCTACTAATGTTGTTGGAATTCACAACTTAGGTAAAAATTCAAAAGAAGTTCGCAACACCGCCTTATCCTGATGAAAAATCAGAAAAGGAGACTCACAAGAAAGAGCAGAAAATTCAGAAACTCTTCTGGCAGAAGAGATGGCCAAAAGGAACAAAACTTTCCAAGAAAGTAATTTAATATCCAATGAATGCATAGGTTCAAATGGAGGAGCTTGAAGAGCCCCCAGAACCAAATTCAAACGCCAAGGAGGAGAAAATGACTTAATGACAGGCTTTAAACGAACCAAAGCTTGTACAAAACAATGAATATCAGGAAGAATAGCAATCTTTCTGTGAAAAAGAACAGAAAGAGCAGAGATTTGACCTTTCAAGGAACTTGCGGACAAACCCTTATCTAAACCATCCTGAAGAAACTGTAATATTCTCGGTATTCTAAAAGAATGCCAAGAAAAATGATGAGAAAGACACCAAGAAATATAAGTCTTCCAGACTCTATAATATATCTCTCGAGATACAGATTTACGAGCCTGTAACATAGTATTAATCACAGAGTCAGAGAAACCTCTTTGACCAAGAATCAAGCGTTCAATCTCCATACCTTTAAATTTAAGGATTTCAGATCCTGATGGAAAAAAGGACCTTGAGACAAAAGGTCTGGTCTTAACGGAAGAGTCCACGGTTGGCAAGAGGCCATCCGGACAAGATCCGCATACCAAAACCTGTGAGGCCATGCCGGAGCTACCAGCAGAACAAACGAGCATTCCTTCAGAATCTTGGAGATTACTCTTGGAAGAAGAACTAGAGGCGGAAAGATATAGGCAGGATGATATTTCCAAGGAAGTGATAATGCATCCACTGCCTCCGCCTGAGGATCCCGGGATCTGGACAGATACCTGGGAAGTTTCTTGTTTAGATGAGAAGCCATCAGATCTATTTCTGGAAGTTCCCACATTTGAATAATCTGAAGAAATACCTCTGGGTGAAGAGACCATTCGCCCGGATGCAACGTTTGGCGACAGATAATCCGCTTTCCAATTGTCCATACCTGGGATATGAACCGCAGAGATTAGACAGGAGCTGGATTCCGCCCAAACCAAAATTCGAGATACTTCTTTCATAGCCAGAGGACTGTGAGTCCCTCCTTGATGATTGATGTATGCCACAGTTGTGACATTGTCTATCTGAAAACAAATGAACAACTCTCTCTTCAGAAGAGGCCAAGACTGAAGAGCTCTGAAAATTGCACGGAGTTCCAAAATATTGATCGGAAATCTCACCTCCTGAGATTCCCAAACCCCTTGTGCCGTCAGATACCCCCACACAGCTCCCCAACCTGTAAGACTTGCATCTGTTGAGATTATAGTCCAGGTCGGAAGAACAAAGAAGCCCCCTGAACTAAACGATGGTGATCTGTCCACCATGTCAGAGAGTGTCGTAAAATCGGTTTAAAGATATTAATTGAGATATCTTTGAGTAATCCCTGCACCATTGGTTCAGCATACAGAACTGAAGAGGTCGCATGTGAAAACGAGCAAAGGAGATCGCATCTGATGCGGCAGTCCTAAGACCCAACATTTCCATGCATAAGGCTACCAAAGGGAATGATTGTGACTGAAGGTTTTGACAAGCTGATATCAATGTTAAACTTCTCTTGTCTGACAAGGACAGAGTCATAGACACTGAATTTATCTAGAAACCTAAAAAGGTTACCCTTGTCTGAGGAATCAATGAACTGATTGGTAAATTGATCCTCCAACCATGAACTTGAAGAAAACAACACAAGTCGATTCATATGAGATTCTTCGAAAATGAGAAGACTGAGCAAGTACCAAGATATCGTCCAAATAAGGAAATACCAAAACCCTATTCTCTGATTACAGAAAGAAGGGCACCGAGAACCTTTGAAAAAAATTCTTGGAACTGAGGCTAGGCCAAACGGTAGAGCCACAAAACTGGTAATGCTTGTCTAAAAAGAGAATCTCAGACACTAAAAGTGATCTGGATGAATCGGAATATGCAGATACACATCCTGTAAATCTATTGTAGACATATAATGCCCTTGCTAAACAAAAGGCAGGATAGTCCTACAGTAACCATCTTGAATGTTGGTATCCAAACATAACGATTCAATAATGATAGATCCAGAACTGGTCTGAAGGAATTGACCTTCTTTGGTACAATGAAGAGATAAAATAAAACCCCAGCCCCTGTTCCAGAACTGGAACTGGCATAAATACTCCAGCCAACTCTAGATCTGAAACACATTTCAGAAATGCTGAGCCTTTGCTGTGTTAACTGGGACACGGGAAAGAAAAGAATCTCTTAGCAGGAGGCCTTAACTTGAAGCCAATTCTGTACCTTTCTGAAACAATGTTTCTGAAACCAGAGATTAAGAACGGAATTGATCCAAATTTCTTTGAAGAAAACGTAATCTGCCCCATACCAGCTGAGCTGGAATAAGGGCCGCACCTTCATAGGTACTTAGGAGCTGGCTATAGGTTTCTATAAGGCTTGGATATATTCCAAACTGGAAATAGTTTCCAAACTGATACCGCTCCTGAGGATGAAGGATCAGGCTTTTGTTCCTTGTTGTGAGGAAAGGAACGAAAATGATTATTTACCCTGGAAAGAAAGGGAAAGCAAAGTTGACTTAGAAGACATGTCAGCATTCCAAGTTTAATCCATAAAGCTTTTCTAGCTAAAATAGCTAGAGACATATACCTGACATCAACTCTAATGATATCAAAAGATGGTATCACCAATAAAATTATTAGCATGTTATAGAATAATAATAATGCTATAAAATTATGATCTGTTACTTGTTGCGCTAAAGCTTCTAACCAAAAAGTTGAAGCTGCAGCAACATCCGCTAAAAATATAGCAGGTCTAAGAAGATTACCTGAACATAAGTAAGCTTTTCTTAGAAAGGATTCAATTTTCCTATCTAAAGGAACCTTAAATGAAGTACTATCTGCCATAGGAATAGTAGTACATTAGCAGGAGTAGAGACAGCCCCATAACCTTAGGGATTTTTGTCCCAAAAAACTCTAATCTGTCAGATGGCACAGGATATAATTTGCTTAAACGTCTAGAAGGAGTAAATAAATTACCCAAATTATTCCATTCCCTGGAAATTACTTCAGAAATAGCATCAGGGAGATAAAACACTTCTGGAATAACTACAGGAGATTTAAAAACCTTATTTAAACGTTTACATTTAGTATCAAGAGGACCAGAATCCTCTATTTCTAATGCAAATAACACTTCTTTAAGTAAAGAACGAATAAATTCCATCTTGAACAAATACAAAGATTTATCAGCATCAACCTCTGAGACAGAAACCTCTGAACCAGAAGAACCATTATCAGTATCAGAATGATGATGTTCATTTAAAAATTCATCTGAAAAAAAGAGAAGTTTTAAAAGACTTTTATGTATACTAGAAGGAGAAATAACAGACATAGCCTTCTTAATGGATTTAAAAAATAAAATATCTTATGTTATCAGGAACACTCTGAAAATTAGATGTTGACGGAACAGCAACAGGTAATGTAACAGTACTAAAGGAAATTTTATCTGCATTAATAAGTTTGACATGACATGCAATACAAATAACAGCTGGAGAAACAGATACCAAAAGTTTATAGCAGATACACTTAGCTTGGTAGCTCCAGCACTGTGCAGTGATTTTCCTGTAGTATCTTCTGACTCAGTTGCAACGTGGAACATCTTGCAATATGTAAAAGAAAAAAACAACATATAAAGCAAAATTGATCAAATTCCTTAAATGACAGTTTCAGGAATGGGAAAAAAATGCCAGTGAACAAGCTTCTAGCAACCAGAAGCAATAAATAAGGAGACTTAAATAATGTGGAGACAAAAATGACGCCCATATTTTTTAGCGCCAAAAAAGACGCCCACATTATTTGGCGCCTAAATGCTTTTGGCGCCAAAAATGACGCCACATCCGGAACGCCGACATTTTTGACGCAAAAAAAACGTCAAAAAATGACGCAACTTCCGGCGACACGTATGACGCCGGAAACAGAAAAAAATTTTTGCGCCAAAAAAGTCCGCGCCAAGAATGACGCAATAAAATGAAGCATTTTCTGCCCCCGCGAGCCTAACAGCCCACAGGGAAAAAGTCAAATTTTTAAAGGTAAGAAAAAATGATTGAAACAAATGCATTTATCCCAAATATGAAACTGACTGTCTGAAAATAAGGAATGTTGAACATCCTGAGTCAAGGCAAATAAATGTTTGAATACATATATTTAGAACTTTATATAAAAGTGCCCAACCATAGCTTAGAGTGTCACAGAAAATAAGATTTACTTACCCCAGGACACTCATCTACATGTTTGTAGAAAGCCAAACCAGTACTGAAACGAGAATCAGCAGAGGTAATGGTATATATAAGAGTATATCGTCGATCTGAAAAGGGAGGTAAGAGATGAATCTCTACGACCGATAACAGAGAACCTATGAAATAGACCCCGTAGAAGGAGATCACTGCATTCAAATAGGCAATACTCTCCTCACATCCCTCTGACATTCACTGCACGCTGAGAGGAAACCGGGCTCCAACTTGCTGCGGAGCGCATATCAACGTAGAATCTAGCACAAACTTACTTCACCACCTCCATCGGAGGCAAAGTTAGTAAAACTGAATTGTGGGTGTGGTGAGGGGTGTATTTATAGGCATTTTAAGGTTTGGGAAACTTTGCCCCTCCTGGTAGGAATGTATATCCCATACGTCACTAGCTCATGGACTCTTGCTAATTACATGAAAGAAATCCAGGGACAGAGTCCCAACCCCCCTTGAACGAGAGGGAGGAACACCACCAGCCACTTCAAAAGAGAGTGTGACCAGAAATAGTCCCACCACCAAAGGAACACCAAACCCAGAAGTCCATTTCCAAGGGCATCTCCATCCCTGAACCAGGGACATAAGGAACACACCCCCAGGGAAAAAAAAGTCTCCCAAGGAAAGACGGAGGACAAGGGAAAACCCTGCCTCCTCGGACACAAACTCGACATGGGTCAAATGAACCCAAAACGAGCCAGCCCCCAAAGGAGCCAAAACTACCCGAGGTAGCAATCTCGTAGCCCCACAGCAGATATCGGTGGGGAAGATCTATGCCGATACAAGGTTAGAGCACCAGAACAACGGACCCCCAAAGGAAGTCCAGAACACATTTCCACACAGAAAAACAAAGACCCAGAGCAGCCATAATAAGGGGATCAGACACTCCAAAAAGAGAAAAGGAAGAACCCCTTCCAAACACAACCCGAACACCAGCGGGAAAAACTGGGACAAGCATAGACAGAACTATACCAACACCACCCGGAACCCCAGTCCAATCTCAGATCCACAAAGAGACCTGAAGAAAAAGGACCCCGACCAAAATTCCGGTCAGACACTCCTCACCCAAGGAAGAAACCAGAGAAAAACGGGAAATCTAGCAATGCCTAAGAAAGGACAGCGAGAAAATGCATAACAGATCTCAAGGCGATAGAACCCACGACACAGAGCAAAACTCTGCAACATTTCAGAAACTAGGGTCCCACATCGGCGCCCGACCCTAAGAGGGTGGAGAAAAGTCTGGGGGAAAAAAACAGAAACCGAAACGAACAAGGCAACCCCAATAAAACCGGATTCCAGCTAGAAGAGGCCTCGAGCAGCGAAAAAGGCGAACCAGGCCCCCACGTGGCAAGTCACAGGCTAGCCACCCCACAGTACCCTGCCGGATCACAGAGAATGCAGGCATAATTCCGCTATGGGCCATGTATACCAAGCAAACTGCAAGGATGCAGACTTGGATTCAAACTCACAACCTTCCATTCCAGGAGCATCGGATCTAACCACTAGACCAAGCTAGTATGCTCTCTCGCATACCGACAAGAGCTCCAGGGGTCCTGAACATCTCTTACCCAAGCCTGGGCAAATAGAGAAAGTCTGCCCCCTACTAGATCCGGTCCCGGATCGGGGGTCGCCCCTTCATGCTGTCTTGGGAGCAGCAGTGGGCTTCTTGGGTTGTTTACCTTTGTTCCAAGCCTGGTTGGGTCTCCAGACGGTCTTGGGTTGAGCAAAATTCCCTTCCTGTTTAGCGGAAGAAGAAGCGGGGACTCCTATGAAGTTCCGAAAGGAACGAAAATTATTTTGTTTACCCCTCAGTTTAGCTGCTTTATCCTGTGGTAGGAGATGACCCTTACCTCCCGTATGACACATCAACAGACCAAGACTTTAACCATAGCGCTCTACGCGCTAAAATGGCAAATCTGGCATTCTTAGCCGCCAACTTGGCAATCTGAAAGGCGGCGTCCGTAATAAAAGAAGAGCCTTAATTCTATCTAGAATTTCCTCTAAATGAGTCTCAGTCTTAAGAGACTCTTCTAAGGCGTCAAACCAGAAAGCCACCGCAGTGGTAACTGGTACAATGCAGGCTGTCGGTTGTAAAAGGAAACCCTGATGAATAAATAAGTTTTTTAGAAGACCCTCCAACTTCTTATCCATAGGGTCTTTGAAAGCACAACTGTCCTCAATAGGAATAGTTGTACGCTTAGCCAGGGTAGATATAGGTCCCTCCACCTTAGGGACTGTCTGCCAAGAGTCCCGAATAGTGTCGGATATGGGATACATCTTCTTAAAATTAGGAGAGGGTGAGAACGGGATACCCGGTCTTTCCCATTCCCGTGTAATAATTTCCGAGATTCTCTTAGGAACCGGAAAAACATCAGAGTAAGCAGGCACCTCTAAGTATTTGTCCATCTTACACAATTTCTCTGGTGGTACCACAATAGAGTCACAGTCATCCAGAGTCGCTAAAACCTCCCAAAGCAACAGACGGAGGTGTTCAAGCTTAAATCTAAAGGACATGACGTCCGAGTCCGTCTGAGGTAACACACTTCCCGAATTAGAAAGTTCCCCCTCAGACAGAAGTTCCCTGACCCCCAAATCAGATCCCTGTGAGGGTACATTGGAAATAGCCAACAAAGCATCAGAGGTCTTGGAATTCAAATTGACTTCTGTCCTGCTGCGTTTGCCCTGTAACACTGGCAACTTAGATAAAACCTCTGTAAGGGTAGATGACATAACTGCAGCCATATCCTGCAGAGTAAATGAAGTAGACGCGGTTGAAGAACCCGGCGTCGCTTGGGTGTGCGTTAAAGGTTGTGACACTTGGGGAGAAAGTAGCGGCATACCCTGATTCTCATCAGACTGAGAAGCATCCTTAGACATATTTTCCTTAAAGAAAATTCGCTCTTTACATTGTAAGGCCCTTTCAGTACATGAGGGACAAAAAGTAAGAGAGGGTTCCACAATGGCATCTAAACACATAGAACAAGTATTTTCCTCAAGTTCAGACATGTTCAACAGACTAGCAATAGCAACAATAGTCATTTTATGCTTGAAATATGGTACTCTGAAGTCAAAACATATATTAAAAAAAATTTGAACTAAAAGTGTACTGCGCCTTTAAGTAATAAAAGCGCAACAATTTTTCTGTTATTAGACAAAAACATAATTTATGTAAGAACTTACCTGATAAATTCATTTCTTTCATATTAACAAGAGTCCATGAGCTAGTGACGTATGGGATATACATTCCTACCAGGAGGGGCAAAGTTTCCCAAACCTTAAAATGCCTATAAATACACCCCTCACCACACCCACAAATCAGTTTAACGAATAGCCAAGAAGTGGGGTGATAAGAAAAAGTGCGAAGCATATAAAATAAGGAATTGGAATAATTGTGCTTTATACAAAAAAATCATAACCACCACAAAAAAGGGTGGGCCTCATGGACTCTTGTTAATATGAAAGAAATGAATTTATCAGGTAAGTTCTTACATAAATTATGTTTTCTTTCATGTAATTAACAAGAGTCCATGAGCTAGTGACGTATGGGATAATGACTACCCAAGATGTGGATCTTTCCACACAAGAGTCACTAGAGAGGGAGGGATAAAATAAAGACAGCCAATTCCTGCTGAAAATAATCCACACCCAAAATAAAGTTTAACAAAAAACATAAGCAGAAGATTCAAACTGAAACCGCTGCCTGAAGAACTTTTCTACCAAAAACTGCTTCAGAAGAAGAAAATACATCAAAATGGTAGAATTTAGTAAAAGTATGCAAAGAAGACCAAGTTGCTGCTTTGCAGATCTGGTCAACCGAAGCTTCATTCCTAAACGCCCAGGAAGTAGATACTGACCTAGTAGAATGAGCTGTAATTCTTTGAGGCGGAGTTTTACCCGACTCAACATAGGCAAGATGAATTAAAGATTTCAACCAAGATGCCAAAGAAATGGCAGAAGCTTTCTGGCCTTTCCTAGAACCGGAAAAGATAACAAATAGACTAGAAGTCTTACGGAAAGATTTCGTAGCTTCAACATAATATTTCAAAGCTCTAACAACATCCAAAGAATGTAATGATTTCTCCTTAGAATTCTTAGGATTAGGACATAATGAAGGAACCACAATTTCTCTACTAATGTTGTTGGAATTCACAACTTTAGGTAAAAATTCAAAAGAAGTTCGCAACACCGCCTTATCCTGATGAAAAATCAGAAAAGGAGACTCACACGAAAGAGCAGATAATTCAGAAACTCTTCTAGCAGAAGAGATGGCCAAAAGGAACAAAACTTTCCAAGAAAGTAATTTAATGTCCAATGAATGCATAGGTTCAAACGGAGGAGCTTGAAGAGCTCCCAGAACCAAATTCAAACTCCAAGGAGGAGAAATTGACTTAATGACAGGTTTTATACGAACCAAAGCTTGTACAAAACAATGAATATCAGGAAGAATAGCAATCTTTCTGTGAAAAAGAACAGAAAGAGCAGAGATTTGTCCTTTCAAAGAACTTGCGGACAAACCCTTATCCAAACCATCCTGAAGAAATTGTAAAATTCTCGGTATTCTAAAAGAATGCCAAGAAAAATGATGAGAAAGACACCATGAAATATAAGTCTTCCAGACTCTATAATATATCTCTCGAGATACAGATTTACGAGCCTGTAACATAGTATTAATCACGGAGTCAGAGAAACCTCTATGACCAAGAATCAAGCGTTCAATCTCCATACCTTTAAATTTAAGGATTTCAGATCCGGATGGAAAAAAAGGACCTTGTGACAGAAGGTCTGGTCTTAACGGAAGAGTCCATGGCTGGCAAGATGCCATCCGGACAAGATCCGCATACCAAAACCTGTGAGGCCATGCCGGAGCTATTAGCAGAACAAACGAGCATTCCCTCAGAATCTTGGAGATTACTCTTGGAAGAAGAACTAGAGGCGGAAAGATATAGGCAGGATTATACTTCCAAGGAAGTGATAATGCATCCACTGCCTCCGCCTGAGGATCCCGGGATCTGGACAGATACCTGGGAAGTTTCTTGTTTAGATGAGAGGCCATCAGATCTATCTCTGGGAGCCCCCACAATTGAACAATCTGAAGAAATACCTCTGGGTGAAGAGACCATTCGCCCGGATGCAACGTTTGGCGACTGAGATAATCCGCTTCCCAATTGTCTACACCTGGGATATGAACCGCAGAGATTAGACAGGAGCTGGATTCCGCCCAAACCAAAATTCGAGATACTTCTTTCATAGCCAGAGGACTGTGAGTCCCTCCTTGATGATTGATGTATGCCACAGTTGTGACATTGTCTGTCTGAAAACAAATGAACGATTCTCTCTTCAGAAGAGGCCAACACTGAAGAGCTCTGAAAATTGCACGGAGTTCCAAAATATTGATCGGTAATCTCACCTCCTGAGATTCCCAAACTCCTTGTGCCGTCAGAGATCCCCACACAGCTCCCCAACCTGTGAGACTTGCATCTGTTGAAATTACAGTCCAGGTCGGAAGAACAAAAGAAGCCCCCTGAATTAAACGATGGTGATTTGTCCACCACGTTAGAGAGTGTCGAACAATCGGTTTTAAAGATATTAATTGAGATATCTTCGTGTAATCCCTGCACCATTGGTTCAGCATACAGAGCTGAAGAGGTCGCATGTGAAAACGAGCAAAGGGGATCGCGTCCGATGCAGCAGTCATAAGACCTAGAATTTCCATGCATAAGGCTACCGAAGGGAATGATTGTGACTGAAGGTTTCGACAAGCTGTAATCAATTTTAGACGTCTCTTGTCTGTTAAAGACAGAGTCATGGACACTGAATCTATCTGGAAACCCAGAAAGGTTACCCTTGTTTGAGGAATCAAAGAACTTTTTGGTAAATTGATCCTCCAACCATGATCTTGAAGAAACAACACAAGTCGATTCGTATGAGACTCTGCTAAATGTAAAGACGGAGCAAGTACCAAGATATCGTCCAAATAAGGAAATACCACAATACCCTGTTCTCTGATTACAGACAGAAGGGCACCGAGAATCTTTGTGAAAATTCTTGGAGCTGTAGCAAGGCCAAACGGTAGAGCCACAAATTGGTAATGCTTGTCTAGAAAAGAGAATCTCAGGAACTGATAATGATCTGGATGAATCGGAATATGCAGATATGCATCCTGTAAATCTATTGTGGACATATAATTCCCTTGCTGAACAAAAGGCAATATAGTCCTTACAGTTACCATCTTGAACGTTGGTATCCTTACATAACGATTCAATAATTTTAGATCCAGAACCGGTCTGAAGGAATTCTCCTTCTTTGGTACAATGAAGAGATTTGAATAAAACCCCATCCCCTGTTCCAGAACTGGAACTGACATAATTACTCCAGCCAACTCTAGATCTGAAACACAATTCAGAAATGCTTGAGCTTTCACTGGATTTACTGGGACATGGGAAAGAAAAAATCTCTTTGCAGGAGGTCTCATCTTGAAACCAATTCTGTACCCTTCTGAAACAATGTTCTGAATCCAAAGATTGTGAACAGATTTGATCCAAATTTCTTTGAAAAAACGTAACCTGCCCCCTACCAGCTGAACTGGAATGAGGGCCGTACCTTCATGTGAACTTAGAAGCAGGCTTTGCCTTTCTAGCAGGCTTGGATTTATTCCAGACTGGAGATGGTTTCCAAACTGAAACTGCTCCTGAGGACGAAGGATCAGGCTTTTGTTCTTTGTTGAAACGAAAGGAACGAAAACGATTGTTAGCCCTGTTTTTACCTTTAGACTTTTTATCCTGTGGTAAAAAAGTTCCTTTCCCACCAGTAACAGTTGAAATAATAGAATCCAACTGAGAACCAAATAATTTGTTTCCCTGGAAAGAAATGGAAAGTAGAGTTGATTTAGAAGCCATATCAGCATTCCAAGTCTTAAGCCATAAAGCTCTTCTGGCTAAGATAGCCAGAGACATAAATCTAACATCAACTCTAATAATATCAAAAATGGCATCACAGATGAAATTATTAGCATGCTGGAGAAGAATAATAATATCATGAGAATCACGATTTGTTACTTGTTGCGCTAGAGTTTCCAACCAAAAAGTTGAAGCTGCAGCAACATCAGCCAATGATATAGCAGGTCTAAGAAGATTACCTGAACATAGATAAGCTTTTCTTAGAAAAGATTCAATTTTTCTATCTAAAGGATCCTTAAACGAGGTACCATCTGACGTAGGAATGGTAGTACGTTTAGCAAGGGTAGAAATAGCCCCATCAACTTTAGGGATTTTGTCCCAAAATTCTAACCTGTCAGGCGGAACAGGATATAATTGCTTAAAACGTTTAGAAGGAGTAAATGAATTACCCAATTTATCCCATTCCTTAGCAATTACTGCAGAAATAGCATTAGGAACAGGAAAGACTTCTGAAATAACCGCAGGAGCTTTAAAAACCTTATCCAAACGTATAGAATTAGTATCAAGAGGACTAGAATCCTCTATTTCTAAAGCAATTAGTACTTCTTTAAGTAAAGAGCGAATAAATTCCATCTTAAATAAATATGAAGATTTATCAGCATCAATCTCTGAGACAGAATCCTCTGAACTAGAAGAGTCCAAAGAATCAGAATGATGGTGTTCATTTAAAAATTCATCTGTAGAGAGAGAAGATTTAAAAGACTTTTTACGTTTACTAGAAGGAGAAATAACAGACAAAGCCTTCTTTATGGATTCAGAAACAAAATCTCTTATGTTATCAGGAACATTCTGCACCTTAGATGTTGAGGGAACTGCAACAGGCAATGGTACATCACTAAAGGAAATATTATCTGCTTTAACAAGTTTGTCATGACAATTATTACAAACAACAGCTGGAGAAATAGCTACCAAAAGTTTACAGCAGATACACTTAGCTTTGGTAGATCCAGCAGGCAGTGGTTTTCCTGTAGTATCTTCTGGCTCAGATGCAACGTGAGACATCTTGCAATATGTAAGAGAAAAAACAACATATAAAGCAAAATAAATCAAATTCCTTATAAGACAGTTTCAGGAATGGGAAAAAAATGCCAAACATCAAGCTTCTAGCAAATGAAAATGAGACTGAAATAATGTGGAGACAAAAGCGACGCCCATATTTTTTGGCGCCAAATAAGACGCCCACATTATTTGGCGCCTAAATGCTTTTGGCGCCAAAAATGACGCCACATCCGGAACGCCGACATTTTTGGCGCAAAATAACGTCAAAAAATGACGCAACTTCCGGCGACACGTATGACGCCGGAAACGGAAATGAATTTTTGCGCCAAAAAAATCCGCGCCAAAAATGACGCAATAAAATGAAGCATTTTCAGCCCCCGCGAGCCTAACAGCCCACAGGGAAAAAAGTCAAATTGAGGTAAGACAAAATATGATAATTTAAAGCATAATCCCAAATATGAAACTGACTGTCTGGAAATAAGGAAAGTTGAACATTCTGAGACAAGGCAAATAAATGTTTGAATACATATATTTAGAACTTTATAAATAAAGTGCCCAACCATAGCTTAGAGTGTCACAGAAAATAAGACTTACTTACCCCAGGACACTCATCTACATGTTTGTAGAAAGCCAAACCAGTACTGAAACGAGAATCAGTAGAGGAAATGGTAAATATAAGAGTATATCGTCGATCTGAAAAGGGAGGTAAGAGATGAATCTCTACGACCGATAACAGAGAACCTTATGAAATAGACCCCGTAGAAGGAGATCACTGCATTCAATAGGCAATACTCTCCTCACATCCCTCTGACATTCACTGCACGCTGAGAGGAAAACCGGGCTCCAACTTGCTGCGGAGCGCATATCAACGTAGAATCTAGCACAAACTTACTTCACCACCTCCCTTGGAGGCAAAGTTTGTAAAACTGATTTGTGGGTGTGGTGAGGGGTGTATTTATAGGCATTTTAAGGTTTGGGAAACTTTGCCCCTCCTGGTAGGAATGTATATCCCATACGTCACTAGCTCATGGACTCTTGTTAATTACATGAAAGAAATAACGTTTTCAGCAATAAAAATTGCCCTTATGTGCCCAAAATAGCTTAACAATATTGCACCACTTGTTAGGATATGGTATATATCAATTAAATAACGATTTTATCAGTATATTAAACTCTATCAATTCCGGCCCCTGCACCTCGCCACAGCTCTGCTGCGGCGCCCACCTGCCCCCAGATCACACTGAAGAAAACGGTCACAAGTCTTTCTGCACCCTCTGGTACAAAAACTGAGCTAGGCCCCACCGGAGCCTCAGAACCTTGCTGCCGTCCGTTAAACACACTGCGTGGTAGAGCGCGTGAAAATAGGCCCCGCCCACCGTGGGATTAACTCTTAGCCTTTACCAAGACCCGCATGGGTCGAAAAATTAACATGTCTGCTCTAATGATTTGCTTATCCATTTTATAATAAAGCCATGTGCCCCTCTTATCAATACAAAAATGCAAACAGAGATATTATCTCCTGTCAAGCCACATCGTAGCAGCCCAGCAACCGCTCCCAGCGTCAGCCCACACATGAAATGTAAAGTGAAACACCAACACACTTGAAATGCATAAATAAAATAAAAGGGAATTCCAGAAACACCATTTCTTATTACTATAGTGCATACTGATTACCCTCCCCCGATAGGGAATAATGTCAGCCTGTTCTGATGTATCAAGTCTCCCCAGAAACAAAGGACTGAACATACCTCAATGCTGCTTGTAGCATGACACAGTTCTCCACACAGAAGATGTTTCTTTACTCTACCTTCAACTGCTCTGTGGGAACCAGCATGGATCTTAGATAACTTTTGCCAAGATCATCAACATCAGGGCAGAAAAATAAAATGTCTCCACTCCTCTTGGGAAGTAATAGACTGACAATTTTTCCCTGAGAAAAATAGTACTCACTGGCACCATTTTAAACTTCTTGATTGAAGAATCTAAACTAACGCCTCACTTTACCTCTTCCTATCACTGACACAGGCAAAGAGAATGACTGGAGGGAGAGGGAAGGGAGGAGCTATATATACAGCTCTGCTGTGGTGCTCTTTGCCACTTCCTGCTGAACAGGAGGCGTAATCACATAAGTAAGGATGAAATCTGTGGACTCGTCATATCTTGTAAAAGAAATAAAACTTTCCAAGATAATAACTTAATATCTAAGGAATGCATAGGCTCAAACGGAGCCCCTTGAAGAACATTGAGAACTAAATTAAGACTCCATGGAGGAGTAATTGGTTTAAACACAGGCCTGATCCTAACCAAGGCCTGATAAAAAGATTGAACATCTGGAACATCTGCCAGACGTTTGTGCAACAAAAACAGACAAAGCTGAGATTTGACCCTTTAAGGAGCTTGTCGATAAATCCTTCTCCAAACCTTCGTGGAAAAAAGACAAAATTCTGGGAATCCTAACTCTACTCCATGAGTAGCCCTTGGATTCACACCAATAGAGATATTTACGCCATATCTTATGGTAAATCTTTCTAGTTACAGGCTTACGAGCCTGAATCATGGTCTCAATAATAGATTCAGAAAACCCCCACTTGGATAGGATTAAGCGTTCAATCTCCAAGCAGTCAGTTTCAGAGAAATTAGATTTGGGTGAAGGAAGGGCTCTTGAATGAGAAGGTTCACTTTATTTCTTCCTATCACTAACGTAGGCAAAGAGAATGACTGGAGTGGGAGGGAAGGGAGGAGCTATTTAACAGCTCTGCTGTTGTGCTCTTTGCCTCCTCCTGCTGACCAGGAGGTGAATATCCCATAAGTAATGAAGATGATCCGTGGACTCATCGTGTCTTTAAAAAGAAATTAAAAAAATTAATGAAAAAATGAACTATATCGGTCTTCCAATCCGTCTGATTTGGGATTAATTACTGTACGCAAACTGCACTCAGATATGACAGTTAAAAATTGAGTTGGTACTATTGATCAAAACCCCTTGGGCTGGTACTGCCACCTTATTTTTTCTTTCAAGGACAAGTTCCACAGTGATAATATATAGTTAGTATGTTTCTGTTTTAATATTTCATACCTGGGGTGCTTTCTTACCTCTCCTCCTTGTGAGTAAGGGATTGCAAGTCTAACCTTTATTTCTGTTGTCCGTTTTTCCTCCTCTGATAATTGGCTCAGGAAAAAAAGTTAGCCTCTGAAGCTTCACGCTGTTATTATTGTCGGTCAATATGACGTCACTTACTGCCGAGACCTTTAGTATACTTGCGCAAGTATTTCTCCGTTTCATCTACTCGAGATGACAATATTGTGCCTTGTTTTACTACGTGGGTATTGTGTACATCGGTACCCATAGCAACCACTTCTTAGTCTTGCTGTACCACGTGATGCGTCGTGCTTGTGTGACGCCATCACTAGTGGACGACATGATACTGAGGGAGGGGTAGTGTGGACTTGGTTGCCGTGTACTATAGCAACGTATGCGAGTTATCCGTTTGGATAGATTATATGTGTGTGTGTGTATGTATATATATATATGTGTGTGTGTGTATGTATATGTATGTATATGTGTATATATATATATATATATATATATATATTAGGGCTGCGCAATTAATCGCGGATGCGGTTTTAAACCGCGATTAATCGCACGGTTTTAAAACCGCGAGAGTATGCAATTTTTTTTTTAAATCCTCAGATTGTCCTGAAAACGGAGGCGGAGAGGGAGGATGAGTGGCAGACCAGTGTGCGGCCGTGGGCGGACCTGAGAATGCCCGCGAAACGTCCATTTTGGAAGAGATTGAAGAGTGTGTGGGAGTCATCTGTGAGTAGTGTGGTGTGGTCAAGCAGTGGTGTGGCGGTGGGACAGCTCAAAGTTGTGAGCAATAAAGTGAGTATTGTACAAATACTTTATAGTGCCATACTGACTATTTTTTTTTTAACTTCTTTTGTGGTTTGTATTTTTATGCTCCAAGAGTGCATTGGACATTGAGAAACATGTACAGTAAGATTCTGTAGTGTACGGTTAAATAAAGGGACTTTATACTATCTATGTAACCACAGCACAGGTAGCACTAGCTAATTTTATTTTAACTATTTTGTGGTTTGTATTTTTATGCTCCAAGAGTGTATTGGACATTGAGAAACATGTACAGTAAGATTCTGTAGTGTTAAATAAACGTTTTATTGAAAAATGAAGGTGTTATAGTCATTTTTATTAAAATCGCAATCACGTTTAAAAAAAAAAAAAAAAAAAAAATTAATAATTTTTTTTCACCCATATCGCCCAGCCCTAATATATATATATATATATATATATATATATATATATATATATATATATATATATATATATATATATATATATATATATATATATATATATATATATATATATATAGTTTGCTGGAATTATGCCAGACAGACAACTAGCCTATTTAGAAAAGCACAAGCCACCTATTTTGAACATATAAATGAATGTACATGCACAGAAAGGAATAACAAAAAAAATCCACAGATGATAGCTACACAATGAAAGGCTTACCAGTAGACACTCCACTTTCAGTGAAGCGGTTACTATGGAAATAAATATTACAAATGCAAAAATGTCTCCAACTACAATTCAGACTCAACAATCTAATGGTGAGGTTTAAATATATATAATTATAATTCCCTAATTAAAACATTGGCTACATAGATTTTGTAATATTATGATGGTCATCTGAAGAACTGTAGGAATGTAATAATCACATATTAAATGGGTCAACCATGTAAGGCATTTGTCTTCAAAAAGCAGTCGCATACCAGTGCAATGACTCAAGCCGAGAATTATTTGAAGGAAGAATTATACCAGTCAAGCCAAGGGAACATGCCCTGGATCCATGGTTATTTGCCGGCATAGAAAGCATTAAGTATTCTGCAGTAGCAATGAAATACTTCCTAATCTAATTGTCTGGCTCACTCTAAATTGATATTTATAACACAACCACAGAACACTAGAGCCTCGGTTTTCTATATATATATATATAATTGTACAGATTATTCAAAAAAGGAAGATTTGTCCATAAGCTTTCAAGGGTTTTCTTTGGATGGTTCCTACAAAAAGAATGATGATTGCACTGAGCACCTCCCCACAATATCATTATTTCTATCTCTGAGGTGAATCCCTTTTCCCAATCTTTCAGAACATACATCTCATAACTAATGTTCAAACAAATAGAATCTGAGGCATTATTACAACAAAAAAGGCTTCCCATTCAACTACGGCCATCCTTCTACAGCATACAAAACCAACACATGTTCTAATACACTACAAAGCATCTACATTCCCTCACTAATACCTTTTCCTGCTCAATCAATTCTTCCACATACAACATCTGAAATAATACTGGGTGCCCATCGCTGTTGCAGATTATTCAGAAGGACAAGATTGAAAAGTGTTCTGCAGAGAAACACCACAATCATCTAAGCCAGAAGCAGTGCTGCAAAAACTCTAAAATTATATTATCTGACTGAACAAACGCTTTGCAGAATCAAGCCACAAGCTACCTGACCTTGTCACAATAGTATCAGACATCAAAGCACATCTGTCCATTTCCTTATAACCACAATCTTTGGCAGAAATAGAACATGCTAAGATTGAATGAAAAAACAAAAAAATGTTTGCTTACCTGATAAATTTATTTCTTTTCGGATATGGTGAGTCACTCCCTTACCCACAACCCCCAGTAATTTGACCGAAGGGAAATTAAGAAAAAGGAGTAACACAAAGTGTAGAGGTGCCCGAGGTTATAGTCAAAAGAACAACCGTCTTAAAATAAAGGGTGGGGCCATGGACTCACCATATCCGGAAATAAATACATTTATCAGGAACCCATAAATTTTGTTTTTCTTTCCTAAGATATGGTGAGTCCAAAGCTTGCGTAAATACTGTTGAGAACCAATACCCAAGCTAGAGGACACGGATAAAATAGGGAGGGACAAGACAGGCAGTCCTAAACAGAAGGCAGCACCGTTTGAAGAACCTTTCTCCCAAAAGAAGCCTCAGCTTTGTAAAATTTGGAAAAAGTATGTAGAGAAGACCAAATTGCAGTATTGTAAATTTGTTCCACAGAAGCTTCATTTTTGAAAGCCCAAGAAGAGGAAACAGCTCTTGTGGAATGAGCCGTAATTCTCTCAGAAGGCTGCTGTCCAGCAGTCTCATAAGCCAAACAAATTCTACTTCGTAACCAAAAAGAAAGAAGTAGCAGTAGCTTTCTGAGCTTTACGTTTCCCAGAGAAACAGACAAAGAGGGCAGAGGACTGGTGAAAATCTTTAGTCGCCTGTAAGTAGAATTTAAGAGCATGTACAACATCCAAATTGTGTAACAAACGTTCTTTGGAAGAAGAAGGATTAGGACACAGAGAGGGAACAACAATTTCCTGGTTGATATTTCTATTAGAAACAACCTTTGGAAGGAAACCTAACTTAGTACGAAGAACCGCCTAATCGGCATGAAAAATAAGATAAGGGGAATCACACTGCAGAGCTGAGAGTTCTGAGACTCTTCGAGCAGAAGAGATAGCCACAAGAAACAAAACCTTCCAAGATAACAACTTAATGTCTATGGAATTCAACGGCTCAAACAGAGCCAGCAGTAAAACTTTAAGAACAAGGTTAAGGCTCCAAGGAGGAGCAACAGACTCAAAGACGGGCCTGATTTTGACCAAAGCCTGACAAAAATATTGCGGATCTGCCAAACGTTTATGTAGTAAAAGAGATAAACCAGAAATCTGACCGATAATCCCTTCTCCAGGCCTTCCTGAAGAAAATATACAATTCTAGGAATTCTAATTCTACTCCAAGAGTAGCCCTTGGATTCACACCAATAAAGATATTTACGCCATATCTTATGGTAAATCTTTCTAGTAACAGGCTTGTGAGCCTAAATTATGGTCTCAATCACCGACTCATAAAAACCACGCTTAAACAGAATTAAGCATTCAATCTTCAAGCAGTCAGCTTCAGAGAAACGAGATTTGGATGAAGGAAGGGACCCTGAATCAGGAGGTCCTTCCTCAGAGGTAGTCTCCAAGGTGGTAGAGATGACATCTCTACTAGGTCTGCAAACCAGATCCTGCGAGGCCACGCAGGAGCCATTAGAATCACTGACGCCCTCTCCTGTTTGATACGAGCAATGATTTGTCGAAGGAGAGCAAAAGGAGGAAACAGGTATGCCAACCTAAAAACCCAAGGAACCGACAGAGCATCTATCAGAATGTCCTGCGGATCTCTTGACCTTGAACCGTACCTTGGAAGCTTGGCGTTCTGACAGGACACCATCAGATCTAACTCTGGAAACCCCCATTTGAGGACTAAGATAGAAAACACCTCCGGATGGAGTTCCCACTCCCCGGGATGAAAAGTCTGTCTACTCAGAAAAACATAATTTATGTAAGAACTTACCTGATAAATTCATTTCTTTCATATTAGCAAGAGTCCATGAGCTAGTGAAGTATGGGACATACATTCCTACCAGGAGGGGCAAAGTTTCCCAAACCTTAAAATGCCTATAAATACACCCCTCACCACACCCACAATTCAGTTTAACGAATAGCCAAGAAGTGGGGTGATAAGAAAAAAGTGCGAAAGCATATAAAATAAGGAATTGGAATAATTGTGCTTTATACAAAAAAATCAAAACCACCACAAAAAAGGGCGGGCCTCATGGACTCTTGCTAATATGAAAGAAATGAATTTATCAGGTAAGTTCTTACATAAATTATGTTTTCTTTCATGTAATTAGCAAGAGTCCATGAGCTAGTGACGTATGGGATAATGATTACCCAAGATGTGGATCTTTCCACACAAGAGTCACTAGAGAGGGAGGGATAAAATAAAGACAGCCAATTCCTGCTGAAAATAATCCACACCCAGAATAAAATTTTAATGAAAAAACATAAGCAGAAGATTCAAACTGAAACCACTGCCTGAAGTACGTTTCTACCAAAAACTGCTTCAGAAGAAGAAAACACATCAAAATGGTAGAATTTAGTAAAAGTATGCAAAGAGGACCAAGTTGCTGCTTTGCAAATCTGATCAACCGAAGCTTCATTCCTAAACGCCCAGGAAGTAGAAACTGACCTAGTAGAATGAGCTGTAATCCTTTGAGGCGGAGTGTTACCCGACTCAACATAGGCATGATGAAATAAAGATTTCAACCAAGATGCCAAAGAAATGGCAGAAGCTTTCTGGTCTTTTCTAGAACCGGAAAAGATGACAAATAGACTAGAAGTCTTTCGGAAAGACTTAGTAGCTTCAACATAATATTACAAAGCTCTAACAGCATCCAAAGAATGCAATGATTTCTCCTTAGAATTCATAGGATTAGGACATAATGAAGGAACCACAATTTCTCTACTAATGTTGTTAGAATTCACAACCTTAGGTAAAAAATTCAAAAGAAGTTCGCAGCACCGCCTTATCCTGATGCAAAATCAGAAAAGGAGACTCACAAAAAAGAGTAGATAATTCAGAGACTCTTCTGGCAGAAGAGATGGCCAAAAGAAACAAAAAACTTTCCAAGAAAGTAATATAACGACCAAAGAATGCATGGGTTCAAAAGGAGGAGCTTGAAGAGCCCCCAGAACCAAATTCAAACTCCAAAGAGGAGAAATTTACTTAATGACAGGTTTTATACGAACCAAAGGTTGTACAAAACAATGAATATCAGGAAGATTAGCAATCCTTCTGTGAAAAAGAACAGAAAGAGCAGAGATTTGTCTTTCAAGGAACTTGCGGACAAACCTTTATCTAAACCATCCTGAAGAAATATAAGTCTTCCAGACTCTATCATATATCTCTCTAGATACAGATTTACGAGCCTGTCACATAGTATCAATCAAAGAGTCAGAGAAACCTCTATGACCAAGAATCAAGCGTTCAAACTCCATACCTTAAAATTAAGGTTTTGAGATCCTGATGGAAAAAAGAACCTTGAGACAGAAAGACTGGTCTTAACGGAAGAGTCCACAGCTGGCAAGAGGCCATCCGGACAAGATCCGCATACCAAAACCTGAGAGGCCATGCTGGAGCTACCAGCAGGACAAACGAGCATTCCTTTAGAATATTGGAAGAAGAACTAGAGGCGGAAAGATATAGGCAGGATGACACTTGTAAGGAAGAGATAATACATCCACTGCCTCCGCCCGAGGATCCCGGGATCCGGACAGATACCAGGGAAGTTTCTTGTTTAGATGAGAAGCCATCAGATCTATTTCTGGGAGTTCCCACATTTGAACAATCTGAGGAAATACCTCTGGGTGAAGACCATTCGCCCAGGTGCAACGTTTGGCGACTGAGATAATCCGCTTTCCAATTGTCCATACCTGGGATATGAACCGCAGAGATTAGACAGGAGCTGGATTCCGCCCAAACCAAAATTCGAGATACTTCTTTCATAGCCAGAGGACTGTGAGTCCCTCCTTGATGATTGATGTATGCCACAGTTGTGACATTGTCTATCTGAAAACAAATGAACAACTCTCTCTTCAGAAGAGGCCAAGACTGAAGAGCTCTGAAAATTGCACGGAGTTCTAAAATATTGATCGGAAATCTCACCTCCTGAGATTCCCAAACCCCTTGTGCCGTCAGATACCCCCACACAGCTCCCCAACCTGTAAGACTTGCATCTGTTGAGATTATAGTCCAGGTCGGAAGAACAAAGAAGCCCCCTGAACTAAACGATGGTGATCTGTCCACCATGTCAGAGAGTGTCGTATAATCGGTTTAAAGATATTAATTGAGATATCTTTGAGTAATCCCTGCACCATTGGTTCAGCATACAGAGCTGAAGAGGTCGCATGTGAAAACGAGCAAAGGAGATCGCATCTGATGCGGCAGTCCTAAGACCTAAATTTTCCATGCATAAGGCTACCAAAGGGAATGATTGTGACTGAAGGTTTTGACAAGCTGATATCAATGTTAAACTTCTCTTGTCTGACAAGGACAGATTCATAGACACTGAATCTATCTAGAAACCTAAAAAGGTTACCCTTGTCTGAGGAATCAATGAACTGATTGGTAAATTGATCCTCCAACCATGAACTTGAAGAAACAACACAAGTCGATTCGTAAGAGATTCTTCGAAAATGAGAAGACTGAGCAAGTACCAAGATATCGTCCAAATAAGGAAATACCAAAACCCTGTTCTCTGATTACAGAAAGAAGGGCACCGAGAACCTTTGAAAAAAATTCTTGGAACTGAGGCTAGGCCAAACGGTAGAGCCACAAAACTGGTAATGCTTGTCTAAAAGAGAATCTCAGACACTAAAAGTGATCTCGATGAATCGGAATATGCAGATACACATCCTGTAAATCTATTGTAGACATATAATGCCCTTGCTAAACAAAAGGCAGGATAGTCCTACAGTAACCATCTTGAATGTTGGTATCCTTACATAACGATTCAATATTGATAGATCCGGAACTGGTCTGAAGGAATTGACCTTCTTTGGTACAATGAAGAGATAAAATAAAACCCCAGCCCCTGTTCCAGAACTGGAACTGGCATAATTACTCCAGCCAACTCTAGATCTGAAACACATTTCAGAAATGCTGAGCCTTGCTGTGTTAACTGGGACACGGGAAAGAAAAAAATCTCTTAGCAGGAGGCCTTAACTTGAAGCCAATTCTGTACCTTTCTGAAACAATGTTCTGAAACCAGAGATTGAGAACGGAATTGATCCAAATTTCTTTGAAGAAAACGTAATCTGCCCCATACCAGCTGAGCTGGAATAAGGGCCGCACCTTCATGGGTACTTAGGAGCTGGCTATAGGTTTCTATAAAGCTTGGATATATTCCAAACTGGAAATAGTTTCCAAACTGATACCGCTCCTGAGGATGAAGGATCAGGCTTTTGTTCCTTGTTGTGAGGAAAGGAACGAAAATGATTATTAGACCTAAATTTACCTTAGATTTTTTATCCTTTGGTAAAAAAGTTCCCTTCCTTCCAGAAACAGTTGAGATAATAATTTATTACCCTGGAAAGAAAGGGAAAGCAAAGTTGACTTAGAAGACATATCAGCATTCCAAGTTTAATCCATAAAGCTTTTCTAGCTAAAATAGCTAGAGACATATACCTGACATCAACTCTAATGATATCAAAAGATGGTATCACCAATAAAATTATTAGCATGTTATAGAATAATAATAATGCTATAAAAATTATGATCTGTTACTTGTTGCGCTAAAGCTTCTAACCAAAAAGTTGAAGCTGCAGCAACATTCGCTAAAAATATAGCAGGTCTAAGAAGATTACCTGAACAGAAGTAAGCTTTTCTTAGAAAGGATTCAATTTTCCTATCTAAAGGATCCTTAAATGAAGTACTATCTGCCGTAGGAATAGTAGTACATTTAGCAGGAGTAGAGACAGCCCCATAACCTTAGGGATTTTGTCCCAAAAAACTCTAATCTGTCAGATGGCACAGGATATAATTGCTTAAACGTTTAGAAGGAGTAAAAGAATTACCCAAATTATTCCATTCCCTGGACATTACTTCAGAAATAGCATCAGGGAGATTAAACACTTCTGGAATAACTACAGGAGATTTAAAAACCTTATTTAAACGTTTAGATTTAGTATCAAGAGGACCAGAATCCTCTATTTCTAATGCAATTAATACTTCTTTAAATAAAGAATGAATAAATTCCATCTTGAACAAATACAAAGATTTATCAGCATCAACCTCTGAGACAGAAACCTCTGAACCAGAAGAACCATTATCAGTATCAGAATGATGATGTTCATTTAAAAATTCATCTGAAAAAAGAGAAGTTTTAAAAGACTTTTATGTAAACTAGAAGGAGAAATAACAGACATAGCCTTCTTAATGGATTAAAAAATAAAATCTCTTATGTTTATCAGGAACACTCTGAAAATTAGATGTTGACGGAACAGCAACAGGTAATGTAACAGTACTAAAGGAAATTTTATCTGCATTAATAAGTTTGTCATGACATGCAATACAAACAACAGCTGGAGAAACAGATACCAAAAATTATAGCAGATACACTTAGCTTGGTAGCTCCAGCACCGGGCAGTGATTTTCCTGAAGTATCTTCTGACTCAGTTGCAACGTGGAACATCTTGCAATATGTAATAGAAAAAACAACATATAAAGCAAAATTGATCAAATTCCTTAAATGACAGTTTCAGGAATGGGAAAGAATGCCAAAGAACAAGCTTCTAGCAACCAGAAGCAATGAAAAATGAGACTTAAATAATGTGGAGACAAAAGCGACGCCCATATTTTTTTAGCGCCAAATAAGACGCCCACATTATTTGGCGCCTAAATGCTTTTGGCGCAAAAAATGACGCCACATCCGGAACGCCGACATTTTTGGCGCAAAATAACGTCAAAAAATGACGCAACTTCCGGCGACACGTATGACGCCGGAAACGGAAAAGATTTTTTACGCCAAAAAAGTCCGCGCCAAGAATGACGCAATAAAATAAAGCATTTTCAGCCCCCGCGAGCCTAACAGCCCACAGGGAAAAAAGAGTCACATTTTTGAAGGTAAGAAAAAATGATTAATTCAAATGCATTATCCCAAATATGAAACTGACTGTCTGAAAAATAAGGAATGTTGAACATTCTGAGTCAAGGCAAATAAATGTTTGAATACATATATTTAGAACTTTATAAACAAAGTGCCCAACCATAGCTTAGAGTGTCACAGAAAATAAGATTTACTTACCCCAGGACACTCATCTACATGTTTGTAGAAAGCCAAACCAGTACTGAAACGAGAATCAGCAGAGGTAATGGTATATAAATAAGAGTATATCGTCGATCTGAAAAGGGAGGTAAGAGATGAATCTCTACGACCGATAACAGAGAACCTATGAAATAGCCCCCGTAGAAGGAGATCACTGCATTCAAATAGGCAATACTCTCCTCACATCCCTCTGACATTCACTGCACGCTGAGAGGAAAACCGGGCTCCAACTTGCTGCGGAGCGCATATCAACGTAGAATCTAGCACAAACTTACTTCACCACCTCCATAGGAGGCAAAGTTTGTAAAACTGAATTGTGGGTGTGGTGAGGGGTGTATTTATAGGCATTTTAAGGTTTGGGAAACTTTGCCCCTCCTGGTAGGAATGTATATCCCATACGTCACTAGCTCATGGACTCTTGCTAATTACATGAAAGAAATCCGCTTCCCAGTTGTCTACTCCTGGAATGTGAATGGAAGATAGACAGCAATTGTGGGTCTCTGCCCACTGAAGAATCCGAGTAACCTCCTTCAAGGCCAAGGAACTCCGAGTTTCTCCCTGGTGATTAATGTAAGCCACAGAGGTTATGTTGTCTGACTTGAACCTGAAACTGGGCTGAGGACAACTGAGGCCAAGTCAATAGAGCATTGTAAATCGCCCTCAACTTCAAGATGTTGATGGGAAGAGCAGGCTCCTCCCAAGTCAAAAGGCCCTGAGCTTTAACGAGTTCCAGACTGCTCCCCAGCCCAGCAGGCTGGCGTCCGTGGTCACGATCACCCAGGAAGGTCTCCAAAAGCATGTGCCCTGAGACAGATGTTCCTGAGAAACCCACCACGGGAGAGAGTCCCTTGACGACTGATCTAACTCTATTCTCTGAGATAGATTTGCATGGCTGCCATTCCATTGTCTGAGCATGCACAACTGGAGAGCTCTCAAATGGAATCAAGCAAAAGGAATGCAGTAGCCTGGAGAGGCAAGGGGAAATTAAATTGTTTTTCCTGACCTCTGTCAGAAAAATCTTCATCAATATAGAATCTATTATGGTCCCTAAGAAGACTACTCTTGTAGCAGGGGAAATGGAGCTTTTTTCCAGATTCACATTCCATCCGCGGGAACGAAGAAAAGACAACAATATCTCTGTGGCGCCTGAACCAATATGTTGTCCAGGTAGGGTGCCACAGTAATTCCACAAGAACGGATCACTGCCAAAAGAGCCCCCAGAACCTTTGAAAAAATTCTGGGAGCCGTGGCTAGACCAAATGGAAGGGCCACAAACTGGAAAGGTTTGTCCAGAAAGGCAAATCTCAGGAATCTGTGATGGTCCCTGTGAATAGGAACATGAAGATACGCATCCTTTAGGTCATGAATTGACCCTCTTGTACTAAAGGAAGAATAGAGCGTATAGTCTCCACCTTGAAGAATGGAAAAGTGTTTAGACACTTCAAGTCTAGAATGGGATGGAAAGTACCCTCTTTTTTGAGAGCCACAAATAGGTTGGAGTAGAACCCAAGATCCTGTTCCTGCACTGGAACTATCACTCCCAGGGAGGAAAGATTTTGTATACTTTTCAAGAACACCTCTCTCTTTGTCTGGTCTGCAGATAATCTTAAGATATGGAATCTGCCTCTGGGGGGAAAGTCTTGAATTTCAATTTGTAACCCTGGGATACTATGTCCACAGTCCAGGGATCTGGGACATCTTGTATCCAGGCTTGAGAGAACTGAGAAAGTCTGCCCCCCACCTGATCCGATACCGGATTGGGGGCAAACCCTTCATGCTGATTTGAAATCAGCTGCGGGTTTCTTTGATTGTTTCCCCTTGTTCCAAGACTGATTGTGTTTCCAAGAAGACTTGGATTGTTCCTGCTTGGAAAAAGAAGGGGAAGGCTTTCCTCTGAAGGAACGAAAATTACTCGGATGTTCTTTAGGCCTATTCTTATCTTGAGGTAGAAAAGACCCTTTTCTACCCGTAATATCAGAGATTATTTCTGCCAAACCAGGTCCAAACAAGGTTTTGCCCTTGTAAGTAATCGCCAGAAGCTTGACTATAGGGCAAACGTCCGCAGACCAGGATTCCAACCATAACGCCCTGTGGGCTAGGACAGCAAAACTAGAAGTTTTAGCTCCTAGTCTAACAACCTGTAAAATGGCATCTGCAATAAGGGAATTGGCCAATTTAAGAGTTTTAATTCTATCTTGAATTTCATCCAAGGAAGTATCTATTTTAAGAGAATCAGACAAGGCGCCTAATCAATAAGATGCCACACTAGTCATGGTGACAATACACACCACAGGTTGCCATTAGAGACCTTGATGAACATAAATCTTTTTCAAATAAGCCTCCAACTTCTTGTCCATCGGATCCTTAAAAGAGCAGCTATCCTCAATAGGAATATTGGTTCTCTTAGCCAGAGTGGAAATGGCCCCTTCAACTTTGGGCACAGTATACCAAGGGTCTTAATTGGAGTCCTCGACAGGAAACATTTACTTAAAAATGGGAGACGGGAAAAAGACACCCCAGGTTTCTCCCATTCCTGTGAGATAATCTCCCTAGCACGGTCCGGCACAGGAAAAATCTCAGAAGTAGAAGGTTCATCAAAACAAACTATTAAGTTTACTAGATTTTTTAGGAGTGACAGCGACAGGGGTATCGGAGTCATCTAAAGTAGCTAAGACCTCCTTTAACAATACACAAAGGTGTTCAAACTTAAATCTAAAGGATACCACCTCAGTCTCAGAAGAAGGAATTATACTGTCCGAATCAGAGATTTCACCCTCAAAGTCCAGATGCATCTTCCTCATCAGATTTATGAGAAAGGGCAACTTGGGAAGAAGAACTGAGGACAGGCATCTTACTTTCTGAATTTCTAGATTTCCTCTTGCGTATTCCCTGTAATCTGGGAATAGCAGCTAATGCCCCAGATAGCGCTGAAGATACCTGGGCAGCAATTTCTGCTTTAAAATAAACTCCATTAGGAGTTATAGAGGAACTGCAGGGCACTGCATGGGACGCCATTTAAGCTTGGGACGTAGCCGGAGAAAGCCGAGGTATTATTTAAACTGCATCATCCTGAGAGACATTAGGCTCAACAATTTTGCAAGCTTTTTTTGACACATGAAGAACAAAATTGCATAAGAGCTGCAATTTGTGCATCTAAACATAATAAGCATGAATTCATGAGAGCAGGCTCTTGCTCCATATCAGGCATGTTGTGAAACCGTAAATAAACTTGTACAGATAAGATTCAAAGATTTTAATATTCAATTAAAAAAAGCCAAAGGAAAAAATTCACTTCAAATTTTATCCCAAACAAGGATCGATCCCCAGCTAAAATTATGTGAGAAAAGTTGAGAAAAAACATTTAATAAACATCAAATAAAAAAACTTCTAAAATACCCCTCAGGCAACCCCACAGCTCAATTACTGAGGTGCCTTACTGCTACCAATTAAGACCGGATAACCCAGAAATGGAGAAAAACAACTTTTCCTTCATTTAAGTGGCAAGAGTCCATGAGCTAGTGACTTATGGGATATACATTCCTACAGGAGGGAACAAAGTTTCTCAAACCTCAAAATGCCTATAAATACACCTCCCACCACACTCATTCCACTGTGTTTGTCAGAGGGATGTGAAGAGAGTATCGCCTGTTGATTTCATGGTTTCACTCATGGGAAATCTTTTCAAAGGCTCTCTGTTATTGGCCGTAGGGATTCATTCTCTATCTCCCTTTTCAGATTGACGCTATACTCTTATACCATTACCTCTGCTGATATTTTTCAGTACTGGTTTGGCTGTCCGCTATATGTGGATGGGTGTCTTCTGGTAAGTATGTATCATTTTTTAAGACACTCTCAGATATGTTTGGCGCTTTATGTTATATTGTAAAGTTTTAAATATATGTGTTTACTTATATTTGCCATGAGTCAGGTCTATGTATATTTCCCTTTTGCAGTCTAGCAGTTTCAGTATGAGAATCATGTTTTAGGAAATTTTAACTTTTTTGTTACCTGGGGTTTCAGTCTCTTTTTCCAATTTGACTTGTTTTCCCTTCATTTTCCCAGGCAAATATAGGCACGCGTGTACGCAAAATGCTGTTATTTATTGCGTCATTCTTGGCGACAAAAATTTTTTGGTGCGAAGTTGTGCCTATAGTGGCGCAAGTTTAGTAATTTCCTGCGTCTTTATTGACGCTAGTTATTTTGGTGTGAAGTTGCGCTTGTTATGGCGTGAGTTGCATCATTTCCTGGTGTTGGTTTGGCGGCAAAAAATGTTTTCATTTCCTTTTGCATCATGCGTCATACTTGCCGCAAAAATTATGTGAGAAAAGTTAAGAAAAAACATTTAATAAACATCAAATAAACTTCTAAAATACCCCTCAGACAACCCCACACCTAATTACTGAGGTGCCTTACCACTACCAATTAAGACCGGATAACCCAGAAATGGAGAAAAACAACTATTTCCTCAGAAACGTTATGAAGTAAAGCTGGTCATGTGACCGCAACTGCCGAGCTCAAATTACTGCTGTGACACAGACAAACAGTCACCACTTCCTGGTACAATGAGTAACAGAAAGATCAGTTTTTTCAAACCTGACAGTTTAAAATGTTGCATCGTTTTATTTTAAAGCAAAGAGGAAATGAATAAACTGCTGAAATAGAAAATTCAGCGTTACTTTCAATTTAAACTTGTATTGTTTTATCAAGTAAATAAGTATCAGAAAACAAAGCCTAATAAAAACATAATTTATGTAAGAACTTACCTGACAAATTCATTTATTTCATATAGGCAAGAGTCCATGAGCTAGTGACGTATGGGATATACAAACCTACCAGGAGGGACAAAGTTTCCCAAACCTCAAAATGCCTATAAATACACCCCTCACCACACCCACAATTCAGTTTAACAAATAGCCAAGTAGTGGGGTGATAGAAAAAGGAGTAAAAAGCATTTAAAAAAAATGCATAACAAGAATAAAAAGGGTGGGTCTCATGGACTCTTGCCATTATGAAAAATGAATTTATCAGGTAAGTTCTTACATAAATTAGGTTTTCTTTCATGTAATTGGCAAGAGTCCATGAGCTAGTGACGTATGGGATAGTAACCAAGATGTGGTACTCCACAGAAGAGTCACCAGAGAGGGAGGGATAAAAATAAAAACATCCATTATCCGCTGAAAAAATTAAATCCACATCCAAAAAATTAGTTTTTCTCTTAATTGAAAAGAAAAAACTTAAAACATAAGCAGAGGAATCAAACTGAAAAAGCTGCCTGAAGAACTTCTCTACCAAAAACTGCTTCCAAAGAGGCAAATACATCAAAACAGTAGAATTTAGTAAATGTATGCAAAGAAGACCAAGTTGCTGCTTTGCAAATCTGATCAACTGAAGCTTCATTCTTAAAAGCCCACGAAGTGGAAACTGATCTAGTAGAATGAGCTGTGATTCTCTGAGGCGGGGACTGACCCGACTCCAAATAAGTCTGATAAATCAAAAGCTTTAACCAGGATGCCAAGGAAATGGCAGAAGCTTTCTGACCTTTCCTAGGACCAGAAAAGACAACAAATAGACTAGAAGTCTTCCTGAAATCTTTAGTAGCTTCAACATAATATTTCAAAGCTTTTACAACATCCAGAGAATGTAAGGCTTTCTCCAAAGAATTCTTAGGATTAAGACACAAAGAGGGGACAACAATTTCCCTATTAATGTTATTAGAATTCACAGCTTCAGGTAAAAATGGAAATAAAGTCCGCAAAACTGCCTTATCCTGATGGAAAAACAGAAAAGGAGACTCACAAGAAAGAGCAGATAATTCGGAAACTCTTCAAGAAAGTAGTTTAAAATCCAAAGAATGCATAGGCTCAAAAGGAGGAGCCTGTAAAGCCTTCAAAACCAAATTAAGACTCCAAGGAGGAGAAATTGATTTAATGACAGGCTTGATACGGACCAAAGCCTGCACAAAACAGTGAATATCAGGAAGCTTAGCAATCTTTCTGTGAAATAAAACAGAAAGAGCAGAGATTTGTCCATTCAAGGAACTTGCAAACAAACCTTTATCAGAACCATCATGAAGAAACTGTAAAATTCTAGGAATTCTAAAAGAATTCCAGGAGAATTTATGAGAAGAACACCATGAAATATAAGTCTTCCAAACTCGATAATAAATCTTCCTAGAAACAGATATACGAGCCTGTAACATAGTATCAATCACTGAGTCAGAGAAATTTCCATACCTTCAAATTTAACGATTTGAGATCCTGATGGAAAACGGTCCATGAGACAGAAGGTCTGGACTTAAAGGAAGAGGACAAGGTTGGCAACTGGACATCCGGACAAGATCCGCATACCAGAACCTGTGAGGCCATGCTGGTGCTACCAGAAACACAAACGATTGTTCCATGATAATCTTGGAGATCACTCTTGGAAGAAGAACTAGACGGGGAAAGATATAAGCAGGTTAGTAAAACTCAGGCACTGCTAACGCATCCACCGACTCCGCCTGAGGATCCCTGGACCTGGACAAGTACCTGGGAAATTTCTTGTTTAGATGGGAAGCCATGAGATCTATTTCTGGAAGACCCCACATCTGAAAAAACACATCTGGATGGAGAGGCCACTCGGATGTAAAGTCTGACGGCAGAGATAATCCGCTTCCCAGTTGTCTACACCTGGGATATGTACCACAGAAATTAGACAAGAGCTGGATTCCGCCCAAGAAAGTAACCAATATACTTCTTTCATAGCTAGGGGACTGTGAGTCCCATCCTGATGAGTTACATATGCCACAGTTGTGATATTGTCTGTCTGAAAACAAATGAATGGATCTCTCTTCAACAGACGCCAAACCTGAAGAGCCCTGAAAATAGCACGGAGTTCTAAAATATGGATTGGTAACCTCGCCTCTTGAGGTTTCCAAACCCCTTGTGCTGTCAGACATCCCCAGACAGCTCCTCAACCTGAAAAACTTGCATCTCTTGTGATTACAGTCCAGGTTGGATGAACAAAAGAGGCCCCTTGAACTATACAATGGTGATCTAACCACCAAGTCAGAGAGAGTCGAACATTGGGATTTAAGGATATTAATTGTGATATCCTTGTATAATCCCTGCACCATTGATTCAGCATACAAAGCTGAAGAGGTCTCATATGAAAACGAGCAAAGGGGATTGTGTCCGATGCTGCAGTCATGAGACCTAAAACTTCCATGCACATAGCCACTAAAGGGAATGATTGAGACTGAAGGTTTCGACAAGCTGAAACTAGTTCATTCGCCTCTTGTCTGTTAGAGACAGAGTCATGGACAGTGAATCTATCTGGAAACCTAAAAAGGTGACCCTTGTCTGAGGAATCAAGGGACTTTTCAGTAAATTGATCCTCCAACCATGTCTTTTAAGAAACAACACTAGTTGATTTGTGTGAGATTCGGCAGAATGTAAAGACTGAGCTAGTACCAAGATATCGTCCAAATAAGGAAACACCGCAATACCCTGTTGTTCTCTGATTACAGAGAGAGTAGGGCACTGAGAACCTTCAAAAAAATTTGTGGAGCTGTCGCTAGGCCAAATGGAAAAACGAAAAATTGGCAATGCTTGCCTAGAAAAGAGAATCTCAGAAATCGATAGTGGTCTGGATGAATCGGAATATGAAGATATGCATCCTGTAAGTCTATCATGGACATATAATGACCTTGCTGAACAAAAGGCAGAATAGTCCTTATAGTCCCCATTTTGAAAGTTGGCACTCAAAACGTTTAAAAATTTTCAGATCCAGAGCTGGCCTGAATCAATTTTCTTTCTTTGGGACAATGAATAGATTTGAATAAAACCCCAGACCCTGTTCCTGAAACGGAACTGGTATGATTACCCCTGAAAGCTGGAACGTGTGAGAGAAAACAAAATCTTCTCACAGGAGGTCTTACTCTGAATCCTATTCGATACCCTTGAGAGACAATACTCTGAATCCACTGATTTTGGACAGAATCTACCGAAATGTTTTAGAAAAATTTTAATCTGCCCCCCACCAGCTGAACTGGAATGAGGGCCACACCTTCATGCAGACTTGGGGGCTGGCTTTGGTTTCTTAAAAGGCTTGGATTTATTCCAACTTGAAGGTTTCCAATTGGAACCAGATTCTTTGGGAAAGGATTGGCTTTCTGTTCCTTATTCTGTCGAAAAGAACAAAAAAAGATTAGAAGCTTTAGATTTACCCTTAGATCTTTTATCCTGAGGCAAAAAAAACTCCCTTCCCTCCAGTAACAGTTGAAATAATTGAATCCAACTGAGAACCAAATAAATTGTTACCTTGGAAAGAAAAAGATAGTAATCTAGACTTAGATAACATGTCCGCATTCTAATATTTGAGCCACAAAGCTCTTCTAGCTAAAATAGCTAAAGACATAGATTTAACATCAATTTTTATATCAATAATAGCATCACAGATAAAATGATTAGCATGTTGAAGCAAGCGAACAATGCTAGACAAATCAGAATCTGTTTCCTGTTGCGCTACGCTTTCCAACCAAAAAGTTGATGCAGCTGCAACATCAGCCATAGATATAGCAGGCCTAAGAATATAGCCAGAAAATAAATAAGCTTTCCTTAGATAATATTTAAGTTTCCTATCTAATGGATCCTTAAAAGAAGTACTAATCTTCCATAGTACATTTGGCAAGAGTAGAGATAGCCTCATCAACTTTGGGGATTTTTTCCCAAAACTTATATCTAGCTGCTGGCAAAGGATACTTTTTAAATCTAGAAGAAGGAATAAAAGAAGTACCAGGCCTATCCCATTCCTTTGAAATCAAATCAGAAATAGCACCAGTAACTGGAAAAACCTATGGAGTAACCACAGGAGGTTTATAAACAGAATTTAAACGTTTACTAGTTTTAGTATCAAGAGGACTAGATGCCACGCTGCCCCTACTTTCTGGAACTCTTTACTGTGCGCAATCAGAGAGGCACCGTCCTTACAGACTTTTAAAAATAAGCTAAAGACCCACCTCTTCCATCAGGCATTCAGTCCACTTATCTGACCTTCAGAAACTCCTAACTTTTATGTCTTATGTTGGTATATTTGTAAAGTGCTTTGAGTCTCACAGGGAGAAAAGCGCTATATAAATCACAAATTATTATTATTATTATTATTCCTCAATAGTTAAAATAATCAACACCTATTTAACAAGGAACGAATATACTCCATCTTAAAGAGATAAGAAGATTTGTCAGTGTCAATATCTGAGGTAGGATCTTCTGAATCAGATAGATCCTCATCAGAGGAGGATAATTCAGTATATTGTCGGTCATTTTAAATTTTATCAACTTTATGAGAACTTTTAAAAGACCTTTTACATTTATTAGAAGACGGAATAGCAGACAAAGCCTTCTGAATCGCATCAGCAATAAAATCTTTTATATTCACAGGGATATCATTTAAGATGTTGAAGGAACAACAGGCATTGTACTAGTACTGATGGATACATTCTCTGCATGTAAAAGTTTATCATGACAACTGTTACATACTACAGCTGGAGATATTATCCGCTAACTTACAACAGATACACTTAGCTTTGGTAGAACCGTTATCAGGCAGCAGGGTTCCAACAGTCGTTTCTGAGACAAGATCAGATTGAGACATCTTGCAAATGTAAGAGAAAAAAAAACAACATATAAAAGCAAAATGATCAATTTCCTTATATGGCAGTTTCAGGAATGGGAAAAAAATGTAAACAGCATAGCCCTCTGAGCATAAAAAAAGGCAAGAGGCATTACATTTTTTGGCGTTAACATCCGGAAATGACGCAACTCGCGTCATGGCAGATGCAACCTTGGGCAAGGAAACCTGGCGTCAACTAAGACGCCGGAAATGACGAATTTGCGTAACCGAACATACCTTCGCACCAAAAAAAATATTCTTGCGCCAAAAATGATGCAATAAATATCAGCATTTTGCGACCTCGTTGTCAGGATGCCAGGAATCGGACTGAGACAAGAAGTGCAAAAATAATCACACCTTAATAAATAGCAAAAAATAATAAAAAATTCCAGAAGTCAAATAACAAGCCAGGAATCAAAACCATGGCTGGTAGTCAGACAAGCCGAGTCAGGAGACAAAGCAAATAGTCAGACAAGCCGGAATCAGGAACAAGGAGAACAGCAGAGTCAGGAACAAGCCAGGGATCAGGAACCAGAAGGGACGTCAGACAGCCAGGTAATACACAGGAGCTCTCACAAACAGGTCTGAGACAACGCAAGGGCAAAGCATACTGAACAGAGGTCCTTTAAATAATAAGTGATGACATCACAATTCTGAGACTGCATCCTGTCTCACACGGATGATGTACACCAGTCTGGCCATAAAAGGAAGTGCAGGAAATGAGCAGCATCACACAGTATGCACCTGAGTCAGCAAGAAAGGTGAGTAAAATGGCTGCCAGCAGCACATGGCAAACCAAGCAGGGAAAAAACAAACAATGACAGTACCCTCCCCTCAACGACCCCTCCCCCGCAGGAGGACAAAAGGCTTATTGGGGAAACGGGCATGGAAGAAGGCACGGAGGAGGGCGGGAGCATGAACATCAGAGGAGGGAACCCATGAACGCTCCTCCGGACCGTAGCCCCTCCAGTGAACCAAATACTGTATGCGGCCCCTGGACATACAAGAGTCAATAATGCTGCTGACCTCATACTCTTCATGGTTGTCAACAAAGATAGGACGGGGACGAGGCAACACAGTGGTAAACCGATTACAAACCAATGGTTTCAAGAAGGAGACATGAAAAACATTGGAGATGCGCATTGCAGAAGGAAGGTCAAGAGCGTAGGCCACAGGATTGACCCCTCTGAGTATTCGAAAAGGACCAGCATAACGGGGAGCTAGTTTATTGGAAGGCACACAAAGGTTCAAGTTGCGGGAGGACAGCCAAACTCTCTCACCAACCTGGTAGGAAGGCGTGGGCAGACGCCTACGATCAGCCTGGAACATTCGGAGCTGCATAGAACGATGAAGGCAACCCTGAATCTGCACCCATGTGGAACGGAGCTGCCGGAGATGCTCCTCCAAAGCCGGAATACCCTGAGACATGAATGAACCCGGGCAACAAGGATGGTTGAAACCCATAATTCGCCATGAACGGGGATAACTTGGATGAAGCATTAATAGCACTATTACGAGCAAACTCTGCCCAAGGTAACAGTTCAGACCAATTATTGTGGTGATCTGAGACATAGCAATGGAGGAACTGTTCCAGAGCTTGATTAGACCGTTCCGCAGCCCCATGGGATTGAGGGTGATATGCCGAGGAGAAGGAAAGCTGAATCCCCATTTGAACAAAAAAGGAACAAAAAAATCTGGAGAAAAACTGGCTACCCCGGTCTGACACTATCTCCTTGGGTAACCCATGTAAACGGAAGATCTCCCGGGCAGAAATTGAAGCAAGCTCCTGAGCAGTAGGCAACTTCTTCAAGGGAATGCAATGTGACATTTTAGAAAAACGGTCAACCACCATAAGGATAACAGTATTGCCATTGGAAACAGGGAGCTCGACAATGAAGTCCATGGAAAGATGTGTCCAAGGACGCTCACCATTAGCAATAGGTTGAAGAAGACCTACAGGAAGACGTTGAGGAGTCTTATTCTGTGCACAAACTGAGCAGGAGGCAACATACGCAGCAACATCAGAACGAAGATCTGGCCACCAGAATTGTTGAGTGACAGATCAAATCATTTGGTTCTTGCCTGGGTGACCTGCGGATTTAGGATAGTGGTGAGTGTGGAAAAGTTTAGTTTGAAGATTCTCAGGTACAAAACACTTACCACTAGGTTTCTCAGGAGGTGCATTGGTTTGTGCAGACAGGATCTCCTCCCTCAAGGGAGAAGTCAAATTAGTACGTATGGTAGCCAAAATATGATCAGGAGGTATAACTGTTGTAGGTACAGACTACTCCTTTGACAGAGGCGAAAATTGTCGAGAGAGGGCATCAGCCCTAACATTCTTACTACCAGGCAGGTAGGAAACCACATAATTAAACCAAGACAAAAATACCGCCCCATCTGGCCTGTCGGGGCAACAAACGTTTTGCTTCAGATTGATAAGTTAAATTCTTGTGGTTAGTAAGAATGAGCACTGGCGCGCTAGTACCCTCGAGTAGATGCCTCCATTCCTTGAGTGCCAAAATTATGGACAGTAATTCCCTGTCGCCAATTTCATAATTGTACTCCGCTAGAGACAATTTCTTAGAGAACAAACCACACGGATGCAAGGAACCGTCTGGCGTAGGACGTTGAGACAAGAGGGCACCTACAGCAGTCTCAGACGCATCGACCTCAAGAACGAAAGGCTGGACAGAGTTAGGATGAGCCAGAACTGGAGTGGCAGCAAAGGCAGTCTTAAGACTATCAAAGGCCTTAATGGCAGTAGGTGACCAATGGAGTGGATCATTCTCTTTACGGGTCATGTCTGTGAAAGGTTTGACCAAGGAAGAAAAGTTTTTAATAAACTTTCTATAGTAATTGGCGAACCCAAAAAAACGTTGAATAGACCGAAGACCAACTGGGCGAGGCCACTGCAGATAACTTGTCAGGATCCATGGAAAACCCTGCAAAGGAGATAACATAACCTAGGAAGGTTACTTGAGTCTGATGGAACTCACATTTCTCGAGTTTACAAAACAGGTCGTTCTCACATAGTCTCTGAAGAACACGTGTAGCATCAGAACGATGAGCCTCAAGTGTGGGTGAGTGTATGAGGATGTTGTCTAAGTACACCACAACACACTGTTGCAACATATCTCGTAGGACATCATTAATAAATTCCTGGAAAACACCAGGAGCATTACATAGGCCAAATTTGAAATCACAGGTTTATTAGTCTCCACAAGGGATTAGCCCAGGCAAGAGCTGCGTCAGAGAGTAACGAGATGAGAAATCCCACCTTAGCTCTGTGAGAGGGAAACGCCTGAGGTAACATCTCAAAGTAAATGCCCACCTGGTTCAAAAACCCTCTGCACTGATTAAGATCACCTCCATATCGCTGAGGTAGAGGTGCAGAACCGGACATGCTCCTGGTAGGACTAGGTGCAGCAGCTGAAACAGGAGCAGTCATAACATGTGGGACACTTTGGTCCAAATATGCAGTGCGAGTAAGCAGGGTTTGCAAGGCTAGTGCAAATTGATCCAAGCGGTGATTCTGTTCATCCATCCTGGAAATTATGGCAGGTAAAAGGTGGATTATTAGCACCATCAGGATTCATGGCCCTTGCGTAATGTCAGGATGCCAGGAATCGGACTGAGACAAGAAGTGCAAAAATAATCACACCTTTATTAATAGCAAAAAATAATAAAGTCCAGAAGTCAAATAACAAGCCAGGAATCAAAACCAGGGCTGGTAGTCAGACGAGCCGGGTCAGGAGCCAAAGCGAGTAGTCAGACGAGGCAGAATCAGGAACAAGGAGAACAGCAGAGTCAGGAACAAGCCAGGGATCAGGAACCAGGAGGGACGTCAGACAGCCAGGTAATACACAGGAGCTCTCACAAACAGGTCTGAGACAATGCAAGGGCAAAGCATACTGAACAGAGGCCCTTTAAATAATAAGTGATGACATCACAATTCTGAGACTGCATCCTGTCTCACACGGATGACGTACACTAGTCTGGCCATAAAAGGAAGTGCAGGAAATGAGCAGCATCACACAGTATGCACCAGAGTCAGCAAGAGAGGTGAGTAAAATGGCTGCCAGCAGCACATGGCAAACAAAGCAGGGAAAAACCCCTGACACTCGCAAGTCTAATTTTGCCCGCAAAAATGAATGAAAAAGCAGTCAAATTTGAAGAAAAGACTATAAAACAGGTTAGAAAAAAAAAAATGAACTTCCTAAATATGTTTTCTCAATTTTGAAACTGATAGTCTGCAAAAAGGAAATATACATAAACCTGAATCATGGCAAATATAAGTACAATACATATATTTAAAACTTTATATTAATTCATAAAGTGCCAAACCATAGCTAAGAGTGTCTTAACTAATGAAAACGAAAGACACCCATCCACATATAGCCAAACCAGTACTGAAACAGTATCAGTAGAGGTAATGGAATACGAGTGTATATCGTCGATCTGAAAAGGGAGGTAGGAGATGAATCTCTACGACCAATAACAGAGAACCTTTGAAAAGATTTCCGGTGAGGAAAACCATAGAATTAATAGTATCTTCACATCCCTCTGACAAACACTGTACTCTGAAAGTAATCAGGCTTCAAAATGCTGAGAAGCGCATATCATATCAGAAAATCAAGCACAAACTTACTTCACCACCTCCATAGGGAGGCAAAGTTTGTAAAACTGAATTGTGGGTGTGGTGAGGGGTGTATTTATGTCAGGGTTTTTTCCTGACTTGTTTGCCATGTGCTGCTGGCAGCCATTTTACTCACCTCTCTTGCTGACTTTGGTGGATTCTGGGAGATGCTGCTCACTTCCTGTACTTCCTTTTATGGCCAAACTGGTTTACATCATCCATGCGAGACAGGATGCAGTCTCAGAATTGTGATGTCATCACAATTATTTAAAGGGCCTTTGTTCAGTATGCTTTGCCCTTGCGTTGTCTCAGACCTGTTTGTGAGAGCGCCTGTGTATTACCTGGCTGTCTGACGTCCCTCCTGGTTCCTGATCCCTGGCTTGTTCCTGACTCTGCCGTTCTCCTTGTTCCTGATTCCGGCTCATCTGACTACTCGCTTTGGCTCCTGACTCGGCTTGTCTGACTACCAGCTCTAGTTTTGACTCCTGGCTTGTTATTTGACTTGTGGACTTTTTATTATTTTTTGCTATTAATAAAGGTGTGATTATTTTTGCACTTCTCGTCTCAGTCTGATTCCTGGCACCCTGACAATTTATAGGCATTTTGAGGTTTGGGAAACGTTGCCCCTCCTGGTAGGATTGTATATCCCATACGTCACTAGCTCATGGACTCTTGCCAATTACATGAAAGAAAACATTTTACCTTTTCTTTTTAAAAAAATTTAAATGTTAGTCTTGCACATGCTACAGGGCCTGCTTCATGCCCCAGTGTAACCCATACAACAGGATTATCTATGTCCCAATAAAAAAGCAGTGTTTTTAATTTGTTAAGTGCATGGTCTCCCCAAGTGGAAGAAAAAGCACTTACCTGCTCCACTGTCCGGCATGTAGACAGTTACAAGGTATGAGAAGACACAGTTCTTCACAGAGACCTTTGAAAAAGAAAGAACAGAGTAGCCAACTCTGACTTTCTAAACTTGGGCAGCAATGGTTAGTAAAATGCCGTAAGTACCCCTTTACAATTTCCTAACTGCTTTAAAGCTACCCGACTGCAAGGAATGACGTGGAATACAGCTATACCCCAAAACTTGCTTGTAGATTAAATAAAAAAAATTCTTAAGACACCCTAAACTTCACCTCCTCCATGCACCAAAGGCAAAGAGGATAACTGGGGGTTGTGGGTAAGGGACAGATACTTAGCAGTTTAACTGTGGTGCTCTTTGCCGCCTCCTGCTGGCCATGAGTGATATTCCCAACAGTAATTACTCAAGCCGTGGACCCACCATATCTTAGGAAAGAAATGGGTGCATTTCTTTCCTAATTTTTTTTCTTTTATAATTCAGACAGAATATACAGTACAAATAAAAAACAAACAAAAAAAAAACTTTACAATTAGCTTCATTCTCTTGGTATCCTTTATAAGAGGAGCAGCAATGCACTATTGGGAGCTAGCTCTACACATTTGGAAGCCAATGACAAGAGGCATATATATGTGTAGCCACCAATCAGTAGCTAGCTCCAAGCTCCTGAGCCTACCTAAGTATACTTTTCAACAAGGGATATCAAGAGAACTAAGCATACTAGATGATAGAAGTAAACTGGAAAGTTGTTTTAAATTGTATTCCTCTATCTGAATCATGAATGAAAATATTTGGTTGTCAAGTCCTTTAAAATCCGTTCCCAATTGTATCTCCTACCTCAACCATAAGGAAGCAAAGCATTTGTAAAGTATGGTGAGAATTGTGTCCCTGGTTTCTTTACTGTGGTCAATCAGAGGCTGTTCAGTGGGTAAATCTGAGCAATACTCATACAACCTAAACATAACTGCAGTATGCACTACAGGTCTCCAGTCCCCATTTAAACAGAACAACTGGTTTATTAGTGAAACATTTCATCACCTAAATCCCTTTTTTTGTGTGTGTGTGTGGGGGGGGGGGTGGTCTGTGATCCCCGACTCTTACTATGCCACATACTTTTTTTTAATTTTCAGCAAATTTCAGTGAAAGATATTTAGCCAACACCTATGTTTATTTATAACCAGAATAGTTTATGGATCATGTAGAATTTGCCATAAACAAAAACATCCAGAGCTTTCATGGTCCAGATATAGTAGGAACATTAAAATTGTTCAGCCAGAATGGAATCCTCATTCACCACCCAGGAAGTGACAACGCCAGGGAATATGAACTGATAATGCAGTGTTAGTAGGCCACACTTTCTAATTACTATACAGAACTGAAATATCACAATGGTTGCTAAGAATTAGTCAGCTTATTACTAAATAAATAACTGTGCAGTTAACCACAAATAAATGATGTGTAATAACCAAATACTTTCTCTACTATTCATTTTCTGAGGCAGGGAGTCTAAATACAAACTAGGACAATTTTAGCCTATGAGAATGACAGATCAATGGGAAGTTTTACAGCAAGCAAAAAGTATGCCCCATTATCACTTTGTATTTGTTCCTTTTACAAATAGATATTCTAAAATGTATTCTGCTCAGTTCCTTTTTTTTTTTTGCACGAGACCAACAGTGCTCTGTGGCTCCTGAGCATAACCTAACTGTGTTTAACCCCTTGAGGGGGTTAAACAGCAAGCATTGCAGGGTCACTAGTGTTAAAAAGACACTCTCTAACAATACAGAGCATGTCTTTTCCCACTATAATGGCTCTATAATCTCTCTCCAACAGGGTACCTACAAGCTCACCACAAGGTTTTCATAGAGGGGCACTGAACTCCGTCATACGCCTTTGTGGCACTTACTGACTGTACTAGACTTCAGGGAATAAAATAAAGAAGGCACATAGAGGAACCATGTTACTTACTGCCAGGGACCTCGTGAAATACCCAGGGAATCGTATAAAGATAGGGGGACACATGGAAAGAGCATTCATACATCACAAGATACTCAGAAATCCCATAAGTAATATTCCACCATGAGGAAATGTAAAAAGTAAAAGGTGAGCACCAGATACCCCAGAGCCCCATCCCACATATTTTGCAGCCGATTACATCAAGGGAGAAGAGTACATAAAGAAACCATTTGGCCACCGTTAGGAAGCACCCCAATGGCCACTGGTAAGCTATAGGGAGATCTTTATGCACTAGATTTATGCAGTTCTAATTAGACATAAAATAGTATGCATCCCTACAGAAGTTCTCTTTTTATTGTAGCTACTCTCAGATTTAGTATTCCATAAGGTCATTATATGAGTAGCCTTCAGTTTATGCTTGGATTCAGTTTCTGAAGGAGTTGCTGCAAAAATAATCTGTGTAAAATTAACCAATTTATGAGTCTATGTAAAGTCAATGAGTTGTGTTCTAGGTTCCTCTTAACATTCACATAAATAATATATTTAAAGCACTAATATGTATGGTAATCTAAAAACGTATAGGTGGCATATTGTTAATAGTTTTATATTTTAAAGTTTGCATACTATAAACAAACTTAAAACACAAAATAAAAATATGTTACATCTCCCTCAAATAAGGGCTTGATTCTCTAAAGCTCCTCTCTGGTCAGTTAAGATTCTATAAGAAGCCTCTTCAGTATTATAAGTCCCCTCAGGAAACGCTCTAAAGACAATTTTTAATCTTAAGAACTATGTATTGCATTACATGGAATTCCTTAATTTTCTGTATGTGGACAGACATTACAATATAGCACTCAATAAAATAAGATGATTATTTCTCTTCATGCTGGAGAGTTTTTGAGAATTGAGTTCTAAAGCAGGGCTTGACAAATTTCTTTTATATCTAGGAGCTAACTGATAAATTTAGGAGCTAAAAATATATATAGTGCAAGAGGGGGAACTCTAAACCTGGTCGCCATGGCATAATTATAAGTCACCAGTAGCTTCCTGGCTCTGTCCTAAAAAGGTTAAATTACTGTCCCTTTAAGTGCAAAATCTCTCTCTCTATGGGCTTGATTTATCAATCATTTGGGGAATTCTCCTTTCAGTTTTATCAGTTCTCCACAGCTCTCCTTTGGAGAAGAGCACCTGTGCACCCGTATTTATCATAAAAATTTGTTTTTTTTGCTCCCTAGGAGAGCTGAGAAGAACTAATGTTAAATTTCTCTAGTCTGATATAGTATCTGTGCCTTATTTATCACTGAAAATAAGCAACTACTCTCTATGTCAGTCATATATAAGCTAATAGAAATATTTATACAGACTTCCTAGTAGCTTTGTTAGCGCCCCTCTTCAACAAACTCTCATGGAAGAAAGAAAATAGATCTACATTTTCATTGTTTTTGTGCTTCAATTTTTAGCGCTTCTTTTATATCTTCTTTTATGCCCCAACATATATAATTTTTGTGCTCTGTTATATATTATTATGGCGCTCCATTATATATATTTTTTATCATTCCAATATAAATTATTATTGCGCTCCAATAAGCATTATTATTGTGCTTTGTTAAAGATCATTTTTGCAGCTTGTAGAGCCCTTTTTTTTTGTAACTGCCTTTTCAACTGGCAGAGAATAGATTTTTAATGCTGTTCTCCACAGTAGTTATGGAGAACTTTAATGCAGGAACTTGCAGAAAAACTTTCAGTCCTCCACAGGAGAAAATAAATGATACATTTGTAACCAGGAGAATTTATGAGGAGAACTATATGAAATACAACTTTAGGGTAGATTTATCAAGCTGCGGCGGACAGGGGCGCACATATGCACCCCTGTTCGCCGCAGCTCGCCTCTGGCAGGCTAAATTCACTGCCGGAATTCAGCATTGCACATGAGCGCTATTTTGTGCTTGCGTGCAATCCCGCCCCCTGCAATGCACACAGCCAATGACGCGCGGGCAGGATCAGTCAATCTCCCTGGTCGGACGAGAGAAAGAAGAAAAATTGATAATAGGAGTAAATCAGAAAGTTGCTTAAAATTGCATGCTCTATCTGCATCATGAAAGTTTAATTTTGACTATTCCTTTATGTACAAAACCTTTAAACAAACAAAAAAAACTTTATCATATTTTCAGAATATCAATTACACTGCTTGTAAAGCTACTATTTCACAATCTGAAAGTTGAGGATCTCTGTGAAAAAAAAGAATGAAGTATATAACCCAATTTGTCATATATGCCATGTTTTGCATTATTTATGGACATCTAAATAAAATATGCCTATAGGGGGCATGCCCCAACCATAAATACCGTTTTCATACTACAGGTCTGACAAATACTCACATCTCACTGGCAATAAATCCGGTGAGCTCTGATAGGAAGAGGAAGACAATAAAGAGACAGCAGCAGATGGAAACTGCAAAAAAAAAAAAAAAATTGTAAAAATATGTGAATGTATTAGTCAAGCGTTTGGAAACAGTCAAATCATGTGAGTCTTACAGCACTTGCAATGAGAAAGTTAAGGTGAGTATTACACATTCTAACCAAACACAGCAACCTCAGCTGATGTGCCTGAGTCACAGAACAGATACGATCACAAAAATACTGTAATAGGTCAAAGGAGAAAAGTAACAGTAAGGGACAGACTACACTGATGATTATACTGAACTACACAAGGGTGGGATTAGGTATCCTGGACAGTTTAACAGAACCTCTTTTTTGAATAAGCAAAGAAAACCTGTACTTCCTGTCTGCTGAGGGCACAGGCAAATATGTTGAAAATGAAGCAGGACAGATGCACATGACAGACCAGGAAGTATTATCATGAATTAACCAATACAAAAGGGTAATTAAACTGTTGCCTCACAACTACCTGGATTTGTTTTTAAGTTGATTGACAACCCTGTAGTTGTGATCTTTGAAGAAGAAAAAAAGTGTGAACCACCAATGTGTTTTAGGCAAATGGAACTCTTACGATTTCTCCCCAAAAAATATCAAGTGATAAAAGAGGTTTGTCATCAAAAATGTAGCAAATTCTGAGAGGTTACTCTAACATCCTGTATTCCCTATAAAAAAAATCTAAAAGCTGTTTATGCTAGGAAAGGCTTTGCACAGATTAAGTTTGGTCCTTGCATATAATGTGAGGTTATTTTCTGCTGATAAACTGAAAACAATTGTAAATCTAATTTCATAGGGATTATTATTTAGACAAATGGCTAATTTGTCTTGGTGAGAAAAGGGTTAATATACTAATCCATTAATATGGTGACGTATTAAGACTTCCGCCCGACTCAAAGTACTACCAAAGCTGATTAGTCATTTTCCCAGCTCACACACTGGATTTAGCACTCGCAGCTCCCAAGGTTCTTGATCCAGAATCAATGACATTGGGAGAAATAAAGAAATGTGTTTGTTTGTTTCTATTGGCCTGATGATCAACATAGCGAGAAATTGCGCTAAATCTTTCAGGGCTATTTTTTTAACGATTATATAGCAATGTGGGTATATCTCCTTCACATTCAGAACCCTATATAGATAAACAGCTCTCAAACTAAAATGTGCCTTTTTGAGACCTCACAATACTGACAAGACTTCTTAGTTAATCTTGTCAGAGCAAGAGCTTTAGATCATCAGTTCTTAAAAGGGACAGTTAACTCCCCTTTAACTTGTTCCCAATGATCCACTTTACCTGTTGGAGTTTATTACATTTTTCATTGTTCTCTCCAAGTATTGGTCTTTGGTTTAAAAACAGAAATAAGATAAAGAAGCAGGTATGTGTACACTGTATGATAAAGATCTGTTTATACCTAAAAAGGCAACCCATTTTATTAGGTTGTGGCTTCCAAACACAAAATCAGTTATTTAATATACACAAATAAACCTTAAAAAGCAAATTCTCATACATTTTACATTTTTTTAGTTGGGTTTAAAAAAAAAAAAAGTAATTGGAAATTAAGGGAAAAACAATTTTACGGTATATTGTCCCTTTAAGAGGGATCACATTTTAGGAGGTGGATAATGTCTGATGTAAACTAAATGGGGCTGGACAGACCAAACATACCCAAAGCCCAGTTAGATGGAAGCCCAGTTAATCTGGTTATTGCTGAATCGGTGATGTTGATAACAGTGAAACACAGGCAGCAATATTACTAATATATTATTACCTAAAATAATTGTATCACTCACACTGCTAGCAAAGAGGTATACAGTGAACCAAAGCACTGTTACCTACAGGAAGCAGCACTAGTAGCATTGCTGTAAACCAATTCCTGCAAAGAGCAAGGATATATCAAAGTGCTGTAAATTCAGAGGGAGGATAATATTAGCATTTTCACAATTATCATGCACTGCTCAAGCCCTATTATTAATTCAAAAGGAACATTGTAATGCTGGTTAAAACTACAGTAGCAGTGGTTCTACTTACCATGATATTGTTTTCCTCTTGTGCCGAAAGTCACTCTCTTGTTGTAACACATTACAGGTGCTGCTTAGTGAAGCGCCACATTTTCATACCGGGCATCGCCATCTTGGAATGCACGTATTCTTGCATCCTGTAACAGAAGCAGTGCGCATTGACAGATCTACTTTCACGTTGGTGAAGCTTGCGCAATAAAGAGTAGATGCTTTACATTTTGCAGGATGTTTGTTTTTATTGTTTTAACCACAGTTTAAAAGGTTACATAACTAATAAATAAAAGCCCACAGGAACAATCTAGAACGATACAGCCACTGCAAAATGTACAGATCCCACTCTGTATTGTGCACAATATGGTTTGTCAAAAACACAACAATGTCACTGATCTGTGAATATGCACTGCTTCGGTCAAAGGGTGCAATACAACGTAACGGGACAGTCTACACTAGAATTGTTGTTTTAATAGACAGTTAATGCCTTTATTACCCATTCCCCAGTAACCAGCACTGTTATATTAATACACTTTTTACAACTGTGATTACCTGTATCTAAGCATCTTCTGACAGCCCCCTGATCACGACTGATTTATTATCTATGGACTTGCATTTTAGCCAATTAGTGCTGTGTTGTGCTGACTCTTATATAACTCCGAGCGTGAACACATTGTTATCTATATGGCCCACATGAACTAGCAGTCTCCTGTTATGAAAAGCAAACAAAAAAACATGTGATAAAAGGCTGTCTTTAGTGGCTTAGAAACAGGCAGAAATTTAGAGGTTTAAATGTTATAAAGTATATTAATAAAACAATGTTGGCTGTGCAAAGCTGAGGAATGGGTAGTAAAGGCATTATCTATTTTTTTTAAACAATAACAATTTTAGTGTTGACTGTCCCTTTAAGCTCCAAGATGGCGCCTCCCAGTATAAGGATGCAGAGCTTCAGAACCAGTAAGTTGTTAAAATAGGAAAATAACTTTAAAAAGAGAGCTACAATCGCAGAAGGAAAAGCAGCAGCATGGTGAGTATTCCCTCTTGTATTTTAACCCAGTCGGATCCTCAGTTTTCCCCTTTTCTTCAGCCCCTCTATTTCTGCCTGCTATTCACTCGGTCAGAAGGCACTGTGTCTCCTAAGCATGGGAAATGGACTCCCAGATGTGTGATAGAGGCTGAAGCATTAGTGCTCACGCCCATAGTCATTGGAAGGGAAGTAAAGCATTTAAACTTTATGTATTACCCACATGCACCAAATATACTATAAAAAGGGTCATTACAGTGTTAAAATGACATGCTCTCAGCTGTTACAGCATGTCATTTTTACACTAGCGATGCTGTAATACTTTGTGTTTAAACCTCTGCTGGTCCCAAAGCAGAAACTACTGCTGACCATGCAGCTGAGTTGTGCGACTAAAACTGCTGATCAGCAAAGCTCTGCAGTGCCCAAGAGGGACTTTAAGCAAGTGTTGCTCCAACAGATTATGCACGTCATTTTAACACTATAATTGCCATTTCATTAGAATTGATCACTTGTGGTTTGTAAAGAGTTGCAATGTCTACTTGCTTATTCCAGCCTATACTTCTCACATTTTTCTGCATGAAACTGTAAAAAGTGATCACGTAAACTAACCATGTTGTGCATATGGGAATCTATAGTCCGTTAAATGGTGTAGCAGAGGATTTCACAGAGTGAGAGAGAGCAGCTGGTCAGCAGTTTGTAGCAGTCACAACATGTTATGACCAGCTATGGACTTATCTGGTCATTCACGCCCACTAGCTAAATCCTTTACTTTAGGGAACTGACATTACCTACTGCAGTGACACTCATAAGCGCTCTGAACAGCTAAACCTGGGATTTTGACATGGGTTAGGTATGTTGCGTATTGCTATTAAACTATATTAATCGGAATGGCTCATAAAGTCTCTCTGTACCATGCTGGCATTGTACATATAAAGATAAAGGTTTTGTACTGTATAACTCTCTACAGTCAGTCTCAAATAAGGTTTCAGATCACAAACTGTCACATGACCTGGCTAAGAATTTCAGTGAACTAGGTGAGGTAAATGAGCTGAGAGTCTGTGACAAATGCGTAAAACCAGATTTATACTTAGACAATAAACTTTCTTCAAAATCCAAGTAGAATAAAAACAAATTATGCTTACCTGATAATTTTATTTCCATCGTGGGGAGGAGAGTCAACGGCTTTATTCATTACCTGTGGGAATTAAGAACCTGGCCACCAGGAGGAGGCAAAGACACCCCAGCCAAAGGCTTAAATACCTCCCCCACTCCCCTCATCCCCCAGTCATTCTGCCGAGGGAACAAGGAACAGTAGGAGAAATATCAGGGTATAAAATGGTGCCACAAGCATATATTAAATTTAGGTCCGCCCATCTGAGAAACAGACAGGGGCCGTGGACTCTCCTCCCCACGATGGAAATAAAATTATCAGGTAAGCATAATTTATGTTTTCCATCTAAAGGGGAGGAGAGTCCACGGCTTCATTCATTACTTGTGGGAACAGCCTGTAGAACCTCTCCCAAAAACAGCTTCTGCAGAAGCAAAAACGTAAAATTTGTAAAACTTAGTGAAGGTATGCAAGGAGGACCAGGTAGCCGCCTTGCAAATCTGCTCCATAGAAGCCTCATTTTTAAAAGCCCAAGACGAAGTCACCGCTCTTGTTGAATGAGCAGTGATCCTCTGAGGAGGCTTATGTCCCGCTGTCTCATAGGACAACTGGATCAAGCTTCTCAGCCAAAAGGACAAAGAAGTAGCAAAAGCCCTCTGACCCCTGCACTTCCTTGAATATACGACTAAAAGTGATTTAGATTGTTTGAAATCCTTTGTGGCCTGAAGATAGAACTTCAAAGCACGAACCACATCCAGACTATGAAGTAACCTCTCCTTAGGAGAAGAAGGGCTAGGACATAAAGGAACAACTATCTCCTGATTGAGGTTACGGTTAGACATCACCTTGGGAAGAAACCCCAAACCTGTGCGAAGAACAGCCTTATCCGCATGAAACACTAGATAAGGGGGGTCATATTGCGAGCCCGCCAGCTCAGAGAGATTCTGCGTGCCGATGCAATGGCCAAACAAAGAGAACCTTCCATGAGAGATCCTTTATGTCAAAAGAATGCATAGGCTCAAATGGAACCCTCTGTAAGACTTTAATTACCAAGTTTAAGCTCCAAGGGGGAGCAGCCTGCCTAAAAACAGGCCTGATTCGAGACAGGGCCTGAACAAAAGATTGGATGTCAGGGAGATCAGCGAGTCTTCTATGCAACAGAACAGATAAAGCCGAAATGTATCCCTTTAGGGAACTAGCAGCAAGACCCTTCTCCAAACCATCTTGGAGAAAGGACAAAATCCTGGATACCCTCACCTTGTGCCAAGGGTAGCCATGACTCTCACATCAGGACAAGTAAGTCCTCCACACCTTATGATAGATGCAACGAGTGACCGGCTTTCTCGTCTGAACTAAAGTGTCAATCACATTCTCAGAGAAACCTCTTTTTGCCAAGACTAAGCGTTCAATCTCCACGCAGTCAGCCTCAGAGAATCTAGATTTTGATGTTGAAAAGGACCCTACTCCAACAGATCCCTGCGACAGGGTAACCTCCACGGCGGAGAGGATGACATCCCCACCAGATCCGCAAACCACGTCCTCCTCGGCCACGAGAGAGCAATCAGAATGGAGGACGCTCGCTCCCGTTTTATACGAGCCACTACACGAGAAAGAAGCGGTAATGGAGGAAATATGTATACGAGACCGAACCCCCAAGGCATCTCCAATGCGTCTATTAGCTCCGCCTGGGGGTCCCTCGACCTCGATCCGTATCGGGAAAGCTTGCAATTCAACCTTGACGCCATGAGATCAATCTCCGGCGTCCCCCATCTGGGATAGATCTCTGCAAACACTTCGGGGTGAAGAGACCATTCCCCCGGATGAAAAAATGTCTGCCTGCTGAGAAAATCCGCCTCCCAGTTGTCCACACCCGGATGTGGATCAAAGAGAGCGAACAATTGTGGGTCTCCGCCCACTCTAGGATCCGAGACACCTCCCTCATTGCCAGGGAGCTCCTCGTGCCCCCCTGATGGTTAATGTAAGCCACTGAGGTAATGTTGTCCGTCTGGAACCTGATAAAGCTGAAGTCCCCCCGACGAGGCCACGCCCTCAGAGCATTGTAGATCACTCGAAGCTCCAGAATATTTATTGGAAGAAGAAACTCTAAGCGAGAACACTTCCCCTGTGCCATCCTGGCACCCCAAACAGCTCCCTATCCCGCCAGACTTGCGTCCTTGGTCACAATCTCCCAGGACAGTCCTAGGAAGGATGTCCCCATGGACAGGTGATCTTGGCGGATCCACCAGGAGAGTGAAATCTAAGTCTGCGCATTCATGTAAATCGGCTGTGACAGATCGGAATGATCGCCGTTCCACTGTCTCAACATTTGAAGGTCTGAGATGAAACCTGGCAAATGGAATGATGTCCATGCTAGAGACCATGGGCCCAATCATTTCCATGCACTGAGCTACAGATGGTCTCACTGTAGACTGAAGGGCAAGACAGGTAGACACCATCTTTGTGCATCGCTTGTCCGTAAGAAAGATCTTCATGGACATGGAGTCTATGATCGTGCCCAAGAACTCCACCCTGGTACTGGGAACCAGAGAACTCTTCTCGAGGTTGACCTTCAAACCATGAGATTGAAGTAACTGCAGCAGGACCCTGGTGTGGGCCTGAACCAGGATATCGTCCAGGTAGGGCGCCACTGCGATGCCCTGGGATATGGTTACTGCTAGAAGGGCCCCAAGGACCTTTGTAAAGACTCTTGAAGGCCATCGCCAGACCGAAGGTGAGCGCCACGAACTGGAAATGCTGATACAGAAAAGCAAATCTGAGGAACCAGAAATGGTCCCTGTGAATCGAAACGTGAAGGTAGGCATCCTTCAAGTCTACAGCGGTCATTAGCTACCCCTCTTGAACTAGGAGCAGAATGGATCTGATCGTTTCCATTTTTAACGATGGAACAGACAGGAACTTGTTTAAACATTTGAGGTCCAGAATCGGGCGGAACGTGCCCTCCTTTTTGTTCGGACCGCAAAGAAATTTGAGTAAAACTCTAGACCCCTTTCTGCATGGGGTACTGGTACGATAACCCCTAGAACAGAGAGATCCCGCACACAACCCAGAAAGACCTCTTTTTTCCGGCCTTTAAGACAGGTTTGACAGAAGGAATCTGCCCCTGGGCGGAGAGGACTTGAACCCTATCCTGTAACCCTGGGCGACTATCTCCAGAACCCAGGGGTCCTGAACATCCTGCAACCAGTCTAAGAATAGAGACAATCTGCCCCCCACTCGTCCGCAGACCAGTTGGGGCCACCCCTTCATGCGGACCTAGTCTCAGCGGGTTTCTTGTTCTGCTTAGATTTGTTCCAAGCTTGGGCAGGCTTCCAGGCACCCTTTGGCTGGTTCGATTTCGCCGTGGGCTGTTGGCGTTGCGCCTTCTCCCCACGAAAGGGATGAAAATTAGAACCCTTAGGTTTCGCCTTCTTATCCTGGGGAAGAAAAGCACCCTTGCCTCCTGTAACCGTGGATATGATAGAATCCAGACTTGGGACGAACAGGATTTTGCCCTTAAAAGGCAAAGGCAGCAGCCTTGTCTTAGAGGTCATGTCCGCCGAACAAGATTTTAGCTACAGAGCCCTGCGTGCTAGAACAGAAAAACCTGATACTTTAGCATTCCGCCAGATAATTTGCATATTATCGTCACGAATAAAGGAATTGGCTACCTTTAGGGCCTTAATCCTTTCCTGCACTTCCTTGAAAAAGGGTTCCCCCTCAATCATATCAAATAAGGCATCGCACCAATATGACACAGCTCCAGCAACCACGGCGACCGCTACTGCAGGTTGAAAATAAAACCCTATGTGTTGAAAATAAAACCCTATGTGTTGAAACATCTTTCGTAACATGTTTTCCAACTTTTTATCCATGGGCTCCTTGAACGAAGAACTATCCTCTAAAGGAATCGTCCGTGCGCTTAGCGACCGTGAAAGAAATGAAAGAAATGAATTTATCAGGTAAGTTCTTACATAAATTATGTTTTCTTTCATGTAATTAGCAAGAGTCCATGAGCTAGTGACGTATGGGATAATGAATACCCAAGATGTGGATCTTCCACGCAAGAGTCACTAGAGAGGGAGGGATAAAATAAAGACAGCCAATTCCGCTGAAAATAATCCACACCCAAAATAAAGTTTAAATCTATAATGAAAAAAACTGAAATTTATAAGCAGAAGAATCAAAGTGAAACAGCTGCCTGAAGTACTTTTCTACCAAAAACTGCTTCAGAAGAAGAAAACACATCAAAATGGTAGAATTTAGTAAAAGTATGCAAAGAAGACCAAGTTGCTGCTTTGCAAATCTGATCAACCGAAGCTTCATTCTTAAACGCCCAGGAAGTAGAAACTGACCTAGTAGAATGAGCTGTAATCCTTTGAGGCGGAGTTTTACCCGACTCGACATAAGCATGATGAATCAAAGACTTTAACCAAGACGCCAAAGAAATGGCAGAGGCCTTCTGACCTTTCCTAGAACCGGAAAAGATAACAAATAGACTAGAAGTCTTTCGGAAATTTTTAGTAGCTTCAACATAATATTTCAAAGCTCTAACTACATCCAAAGAATGCAACGATCTTTCCTTAGAATTCTTAGGAATAGGACACAATGAAGGAACCACAATTTCTCTACTAATGTTGTAAGAATTCACAACCTTAGGTAAAAATTTTAAAGAAGTTCGCAACACCGCCTTATCCTGATGAAAAATCAGAAAAGGAGACTCACAAGAAAGAGCAGATAAATCAGAAACTCTTCTAGCAGAAGAGATGGCCAAAAGAAACAAAACTTTCCAAGAAAGTGATTTAATGTCCAGCGAATGCATAGGTTCAAATGGAGGAGCTTGAAGAGCCCCCAGAACCAAATTCAAACTCCAAGGAGGAGAAATTGACTTAACAGGTTTTATACGAACCAAAGCTTGTACAAAACAATGAATATCAGGAAGACTAGCAATCTTTCTGTGAAAAAGAACAGAAAGAGCAGAGATTTATCCTTTCAAGGAACTTGCAGACAAACCTTTATCCAAACCATCCTGAAGAAACTGTAGAATTCTAGGAATTCTAAAAGAATGCCAAGAAAAATGATGAGAAAAACACCAAGAAATGTAAATCTTCAGACTCGATAATATATCTTCCTAGATACAGATTTACGAGCCTGTAACATAGTATTAATCAGAGAGTCAGAGAAACCTCTATGACTGAGAATCAAGCGTTCAATCTCCATACCTTCAAATTTAAGGATTTGAGATCCTGATGGAAAAAAAGGACCTTGTGATAGAAGGTCTGGTCTTAACGGAAGAGTCCACGGTTGGCAAGTGGCCATCCGGACAAGATCCGCATACCAAAACCTGTGAGGCCATGCTGGAGCCACCAGCAGAACAAACAAGCACTCCTTTAGAATCTTGGAAATTACTCTTGGAAGAACTAGAGGCGGAAAGATATAGGCAGGATGATACTTCCAAGGAAGTGACAATACATCCACTGCCTCCGCCTGAGGATCCCTGGATCTGGACAGATACCTGAGAAGCTTCTTGTTTAGATGAGAAGCCATCAGATCTATTTCTGGAAGTCCCCATATTTGAACAATCTGAAGAAATACCTCTGGGTGAAGAGACCATTCGCCCGGATGTAACGTTTGGCGACTGAGATAATCCGCTTCCCAATTGTCTATAACTGGGATATGAACCGCAGAAATTAGACAGGAGCTGGATTCCGCCCATACCAGAATTTGAGATACTTCTTTCATAGCCAGAGGATTGTGAGTCCCTCCTTGATGATTGACATATGCCACAGTTGTGACATTGTCCGTCTGAAAACAAATGAACGACTCTCTCTTTAGAAGAGGCCATGACTGAAGAGCTCTGAAAATTGCACGGAGTTCCAAAATATTGATTGGTAATCTCACCTCCTGAGATTCCCAAACCCCTTGTGCTGTCAGAGACCCCCAAACAGCTCCCCAACCTGTCAGACTTGCATCTGTTGAAATCACAGTCTAGCTTGGAAGAACAAAAGAAGCCCCCTGAACTAAACGATGGTGGTCTGTCCACCATGTCAGAGAGTGTCGTACAATCGGTTTTAAAGATATTAATTGAGATATCTTTGTATAATCCCTGCACCACTGATTCAGCATACAGAGCTGAAGAGGTCGCATGTGAAAACGAGCCAAAGGGGACCGCGTCCAATGCAGGCAGTCATAAGACCTAGAATTTCCATGCATAAGGCTACCGAAAGGAAAGATTGAGACTGAAGGTTTCGACAAGCTGAAACCAATTTCAGACGTCTCTTGTCCGTCAGAGACAGAGTCAAGGACACTGAATCTATCAGGAAACCTAAAAAGGTTACCCTTGTCTGAGGAATCAACGAACTTTTTGGTAAATTGATCCTCCAACCATGTTCTAGAAGAAACAATACTCATAAAAGACTGGAAAGGTTCTGTCTAGTGAAAATGAGCAAAGGGAATTGAATCCAATGCTGTGGCCATAAGACCTAAAACTTCTATGCATATATAGCAACTGAAGGAAATAATAGAGACTAAAGGTACCGACAGACGGAACCCAATAGAATTATCCCTTGTCTGATAGAGACAAAGACAGTGACACAAACTATCTGGAAACCTAAAAAAGGTGACCCTTGTGTGAGGAATCAAGAGCTTTCGAAAAAAAGATCCTCTAACTATGTCCTGAAGAGCAAGTGAATCATATGAGATTCCGCATCCTCAGAAAATAATCTGAATGAAAACAGAAAAAAGAAAATATGCATTTATTGTATCTAATGAAAACAAATAATGCTAATAATGACCATAAAAAGGCAAAATAGTTTGAATAAAACTCCAAACCCGGTTCCTTAAAAAAAAGAACTGGAAGAAATACCCCAGAAGATTCCAGGTCTGAGGAGCGCTTGAACCCCATGGGTGCCCAGCCATGTTTCAACAGTACCCAAAATATATAGGACAGAAACACACTTAAAGAAAGTGTTAGCCTTACGGGAATAAAATCAAAAAAATTTGGACAAAATATAACCAAATAAATTTCAAAGAAGTCTTAACCTGCCCTTTACCAGCCAAGCTGGAATACGGCACGTACATCGCAATATTAGGGAGCTGATTTCGAACCCCAATTATAAACATGTTACTTGGGAAAGAACTCAGGAATTCGTTCCTTAATAAGAACAACCAAACTAGTATAAGCTTAAAGTTTTAGTCTTAGAACTCAATCTTGAAGCCCAGAGTAACAGTTAAGAATTGAATCCAATTATAAAACAAATAATTGATTATCTTAGAACAAAAGAAAAATGGATTTTTTTAAAAATCACAAAATTCTTCTAGCTAAAAAAGCTAAAGACATAGATTAACCCTCATTTGCGAAAATATTAAATAAAATGAAGACACAAATGAAATTATTAGCATGATAGTCCAGTTTAAAGGACCAGTCAATACAGTGGACTTGCATAATCAATAAATGCAAAACAACAAGACAAATGCAACAGCACCTAGTCTAGTAAATGTTGTCCCTTAACAATGCTAAAATAAATCATAATCTGATACTTGATCTTAAAGTAAACAGAAAAAATGAAGCAATTGCAATATCCAAATAAATCACAGGACCAAGAAAAGTACCTGAAACTAAATAATTTTCCATAAATAAGATACAACTATCTAAAGGAAAATAAATACTATTTTGCTATAGAAACAATAGCATAATTAGTAGAAGTAGAGATAGCCCCAATAAATTGGAGAACCCTCCAAATTGAATTTAACTGCTGGCAAAGAATATAGTTTAAAACCTTTGAAGAAGGAATAAAAGAAAATTCTCAGCCTATTCCATTCCCTAGAATGGGGAATTGGAAAGAAAACCTCTGAAAACACAGAAGAAATAAATAGGCAGAAATAGTGTCAGCTAGTCTTAAAGAACTAGTTACCTTAATATCCAAAATAATCAACACCTTTTCAACAAACAACAAATGTACTTTAATAATAGAAAAATAATAAAAAAGTAGATTTGTTAGTGTCAATATCTGATGAAGAAAATTTCTGAAAGAGAAAAAACATCATCAGAGAAGGATAAATCAGTATGTTGTTGGTCATTTGAAACTTCAATAAATAAAAAAAGAAGTGAAAAAGACCTAAAAATTTTATTAGAAGGCACGAAGTCAGACAAAGCCTTTAAAATAGAATCAGAAAATTTTTTCTTATAAATCTTCTAAATATTTCTTGTACATAAGATGTAAGAATGGAAATATATAAAGCATAAATACTAATGGATTCAGCATGTAAAAGTATATCATAAATAACTTATTACAAACCATAGCTAAAGATAAACATTTATAACATTTAAAATAAATGAACTTAGCTTTGGTAGAACTGAAACTCAGTTAAGCGTTTTTCCAGAGGTGGCTTCTGATTCAGGGTCAATCTGAGACATCTTGCAATATGTAATAGAAAAAACAACATATAAAGCAAAAATGATCAAATTCCTTAAATGACAGTTTCAGGAATGGGAAAGAATGCCAATGAACAAGCTTCTAGCAACCAGAAGCAATAAATAATGAGACTTAAATAATGTGGAGACAACAATGACGCTCAAATTTTTTAGTGCCAAAAAAGCCGCCCACATTATTTGGCGCCTAAATGCTTTTGGCGCCAAAAATGGCGCCACATCCGGTAACGTCGACATTTTTTGGCGCAAAAACGTCAAAAAATGACGCAACTTCCGGCGACACGTATGACACCGGAAATGCCAAGAAAATTTTTGCGCCAAAAAGTCCGCGCCAAGAATGACGCAATAAAATGAAGCATTTTCAGCCCCCCCGAGGCCTAACAGCCCACAGGAAAAAAGTCAAATTTTAAGGTAAGAAAAAAATTGATTTATTCATATGCATTATCCCAAATATGAAACTGACTGTCTGAAATAAGGAACGTTGAACATCCTGAATCAAGGCAAATAAATGTTTAAACACATATATTTAGAACTTTATATAAAAGTGCCCAACCATAGCTTAGAGTGTCACAGAAAATAAGACTTACTTACCCCAGGACACTCATCTACATGTAGTAGAAAGCCAAACCAGTACTGAAACGAGAATCAGTAGAGGTAATGGTATATATAAGAGTATATCGTCGATCTGAAAAGGGAGGTAAGAGATGAATCTCTACGACCGATAACAGAGAACCTATGAAATAGACCCCGTAGAAGGAGATCATTGAATTCAAATAGGCAATACTCTCTTCACATCCCTCTGACATTCACTGCACACTGAGAGGAAAACCGGGCTCCAGCCTGCTGCGAAGCGCATATCAACATAGAATCTAGCACAAACTTACTTCACCACCTCCATGGGAGGCAAAGTTTGTAAAACTGATTTGTGGGTGTGGTGAGTGGTGTATTTATAGGCATTTTGAGGTTTGGGAAACTTTGCCCCTCCTGGTAGGAATGTATATCACATATGTCACTAGCTCATGGACTCTTGCTAATTACATGAAAGAAAAGTTTTTTAAAATAAGAAGAGGGGGAAAAGGAAGAACCTAACCACTCCCACTCGTTCTTTATAATGTTCGTCATCTTGACAGGAACCGAGAAAGTCTGGGAAATCACCCTGTCCTCTTAGACCTTATCTAATTTAGGAATGAAGGGCTCTTCTGGAAGCTTCGGTTCCAGAACCTATAAAGTAGCCAGTACCTGCTTTAGTAAGAAACGCAAGCTCTCCATTTTAAACCGGGCTCCTCCTCTACCAGAGGTTTAGATGACACGGACTCTGACCCCGAAAGGGCCCCTTCCGATGCGTCAGAATGGGCCTCGTTATCGTACCACCCCTCCGGGGCATCCGACAGAGACAAATCCTGGGAGGCCGCTATGAAAAACAGAATTTATGTTTACCTGATAAATTACTTTCTCCAACGGTGTGTCCGGTCCACGGCGTCATCCTTACTTGTGGGATATTCCTCCTCCCCAACAGGAAATGGCAAAGAGCCCAGCAAAGCTGGTCACATGATCCCTCCTAGGCTCCGCCTTCCCCAGTCATTCGACCGACGTAAAGGAGGAATATTTGCATAGGGAGAAACCATATGATACCGTGGTGACTGTAGTTAAAGAAAATAAATTATCAGACCTGATTAAAAAACCAGGGCGGGCCGTGGACCGGACACACCGTTGGAGAAAGTAATTTATCAGGTAAACATAAATTCTGTTTTTCTCCAACATAGGTGTGTCCGGTCCACGGCAATCATCCTTACTTGTGGGAACCAATACCAAAGCTTTAGGACACGGATGAAGGGAGGGAGCAAATCAGGGTCACCTAGATGGAAGGCACCACGGCTTGCAAAACCTTTCTCCCAAAAATAGCCTCAGAAGAAGCAAAAGTATCAAACTTGTAAAATTTAGTAAAAGTGTGCAGTGAAGACCAAGTCGCTGCCTTACATATCTGATCAACAGAAGCCTCGTTCTTGAAGGCCCATGTGGAAGCCACAGCCCTAGTGGAATGAGCTGTGATTCTTTCAGGAGGCTGCCGTCCGGCAGTCTCATAAGCCAATCTGATGATGCTTTTAATCCAAAAAGAGAGGAGAGGGTAGAAGTTGCTTTTTGACCTCTCCTTTTACCAAATAAACAACAAACAAGGAAGATGTTTGTCTAAAATCCTTTGTAGCATCTAAATAGAATTTTAGAGCACGAAACAACATCCAAATTGTGCAACAAACGTTCCTTCTTTGAAACTGGATTCGGACACAAAGAAGGCACGACTATCTCCTGGTATAATGTTTTTGTTAGAAACAACTTTCGGAAGAAAACCAGGTTTAGTACGTAAAACCACCTTATCTGCCATGAACACCAGATAAGGAGGAGAACACTGCAGAGCAGATAATTCTGAAACTCTTCTAGCAGAAGAAATTGCAACCAAAAACAAAACTTTCCAAGATAATAACTTAATATCAACGGAATGTAAGGGTTCAAACGGAACCCCCTGAAGAACTGAAAGAACTAGATTGAGACTCCAAGGAGGAGTCAAAGGTTTGTAAACAGGCTTGATTCTAACCAGAGCCTGAACAAAGGCTTGAACATCTGGCACAGCTGCCAGCTTTTTGTGAAGTAACACAGACAAGGCAGAAATCTGTCCCTTCAAGGAACTAGCAGATAATCCCTTTCTCCAAACCTTCTTGAAGAAAGGATAGAATCTTAGGAATTTTTACCTTGTCCCCAAGGGAATCCTTTAGATTCACACCAACAGATATATTTTTTCCTATATTTTGTGGTATATTTTTCTAGTTACAGGCTTTCTGGCCTGAACAAGAGTATCAATGACAGAATCTGAGAACCCTCGCTTTGATAAGATCAAGCGTTCAATCTCCAAGCAGTCAGTTGGAGTGAGACCAGATTCGGATGTTCGAACGGACCTTGAACAAGAAGGTCCCGTCTCAAAGGTAGCTTCCATGGTGGAGCCGATGACATATTCTCCAGGTCTGCATACCAAGTCCTGCGTGGCCAACGCAGGAGCTATCAAGATCACCGATGCTCCTCTCCTGATTTGATCCTGGCTACCAGCCTGGGGATGAGAGGAAACGGCGGGAATACATAAGCTAGTTTGAAGGTCCAAGGTGCTACTAGTGCATCTACTAGAGTCGCCTTGGGATCCCTGGATCTGGACCCCGTAGCAAGGAACCTTGAAGTTCTGACGAGAGGCCATCAGATCCATGTCTGGAATGCCCCACAATTGAGTAATTTGGGCCAAAGATTTCCGGATGGAGTTCCCACTCCCCCGGATGAAATGTCTGACGACTCAGAAAATCCGCTTCCCAATTTTCCACTCCTGGGATGTGGATTGCAGACAAGTGGCAGGAGTTGAGTCTCCGCCCATTGAATGATTTTGGTCACTTCTTCCATCGCCAGGGAACTCCTTGTTCCCCCCCTGATGGTTGATGTACGCAACAGTCGTCATGTTGTCTGATTGAAACCGTATGAACTTGGCCTTTGCTAGCTGAGGCCAAGCCTTGAGAGCATTGAGTATCGCTCTCAGTTCCAGAATATTTATCGGTAGAAGAGATTCTTCCAGGAGACCAAAGACCCTGAGCTTTCAGGGGTCCCAGACCGCGCCCCAGCCCACCAGACTGGCGTCGTCGTGACAATGACCCACTCTGGTCTGCGGAAGCTCATCCCTGTGACAGGTTGTCCAGGGACAGCCACCAACGGAGTGAATCTCTGTCCTCTGATTTACTTGTATCGTCGAGACAAGTCTGTATAGTCCCCATTCCACTGACTGAGCATGCACAGTTGTAATGGTCTTAGATGAATGCGCGCAAAAGGAACTATGGTCCATTGCCGCTACCATCAAACCTATTACTTCCATGCACTGCGCTATGGAAGGAAGAGGAACAGAATGAAGTATTTGACAAGAGTTTAGAAGTTTTGATTTTCTGGCTCTGTCAGAAAAATCCCTCATTTCTAAGGAGTCTATTATTGTTCCCAGAGAAGGGAACCCTTGTTGACGGAGATAGAGAACTTTTTTCTACGTTCACTTTCCACCCGTGAGATTCTGAGAGAAAGGCCAGGGACAATGTCCGTGTGAGCTTTGCTTGAGGAAGGACGACGCGTGAATCAGAATGTCGTTCCAAGTAAGGTACATACTGCAAATGCCCCTTGGTCTTAGCACCGCTAGAAGGGACCCTAGTACCTTTGTGAAAATCCTTGGAGCAGTGGCTTAATCCGACGGAAGTGCCACAAACTGGTAATGCTTGTCCAGGAATGCGAACCTTAGGAACCGATGATGTTCCCTTGTGGATAGGAATATGTAGATACGACATCCTTTAAAATCCACGTGGTCATGAACTTGACCTTCCTGGATGGAAGGAAGAATTGTTCGAATGGTTTCCCATTTTGAACAATGGAACCTTGAGAAACTTGTTTAGGATCTTGAGATCTAAGATTGGTCGAATGTTACCTCTTTTTTGGGAACTACGAACAGATTGGAGTAGAACCCCATCCCTTGTTCTCCTAATGGAACAGGATGAATCACTCCCATTTTTTAACAGGTCCCTCTACACAATGTAAGAATGCCTGTTTTTTTTAGTGGTCAGAAGACAATTGAGACCTGTGGAACCTCCCCTTGGGGGAGGCCCCCTTGAATTCCAGAAGATAACCTTGGGAGACTATTTCTTCTAGTGCCCAAGGATCCAGAACATCTCTTGCCCAAGCCTGAGCGAAGAGAGAGAGTCTGCCCCCCACCCAGATCCCGGTCCCGGATCGGGGGCCAACCTCTCATGCTGTCTTGGTAGCAGTGGCAGGTTTTCTTGGCCTGCTTTCCTTTGTTCCAGCCCTTGCATTGGTCTCCAGGCTGGCCTTGGCTTGAGAAGTATTACCCTCTTGCCTATAGAGGACGTAGCATTGGGGCTGGTCCGTTTCTGCGAAAGGGACGAAAATTAGGTTTATTTTTGGCCTTGAAAGACCTATCCTGAGGAAGGGCGTGGCCCTTGCCCCCAGTGATATCAGAGATAATCTCTTTCAAGGTCAGGGCCAAACAGCGTTTTCCCCCTTGAAAGGAATGTTAAGCAATTTGTTCTTGGAAGACGCATCAGCTGACCAAGATTTTAACCAAAGCGCTCTGCGCGCCACAATAGCAAAACCAGAATTTTTCGCCGCTAACCTAGCCAATTGCAAAGTGGCGTCTAGGGTGAAAGAATTAGCCAATTTGAGAGCACGAATTCTGTCCATAATCTCCTCATAAGAAGAAGAATTATTATTGAGCGCCTTTTCTAGCTCATCGAACCAGAAACACGCGGCTGTAGTGACAGGAACAATGCATGAAATTGGTTGTAGAAGGTAACCTTGCTGAACAAACATCTTTTAAGCAAACCTTCTAATTTTTTATCCATAGGATCTTGGAAAGCACAACTATCTTCTATGGGTATAGTGGCGCGCTTGTGTAGAGTAGAAACCGCCCCCTCGACCTTGGGGACTGTCTGCCATCAGTCCTTTCTGGTGTCGACTATAGGAAAACAATTTTATAAATATGGGGAGAGGTACTAAAGGTATACCGGGCCTTCCTGTACTAACAATGTACGCCACCCGCTTGGATATAGGAAAAGCTTCGGGGGGCCCCGGGACCTCTAAGAACTTTTCCATTTTACATAGTGGTCTCTGGAATGACCAGATAATCACAATCATCCAAATTGGATAACACCTCCTTAAGCAGAGCGCGGAGATGTTCCAACTTAAATTTAAATGTAATCACATCAGGTTCAGCTTGTTGAGAAATGTTTCCCTGAATCTGAAATTTCTCCCTCAGACAAAACCTCCCTGGCCCCCTCAGACTGGTGTAGGGGCCCTTCAGAAACCATATCATCAGCGTTCTCATGCTCTACAGAATTTTCTAAAACAGAGCAGTCGCGCTTTCGCTGATAAGTGGGCATTTTGGCTAAAATGTTTTTGATAGAATTATCCATTACAGCCGTTAATTGTTGCATAGTAAGGAGTATTGGCGCGCTAGATGTACTAGGGGCCTCCTGTGTGGGCAAGACTGGTGTAGACGAAGGAGGGGATGATGATGCCAGTACCATGCTTACTCCCCTCACTTGAGGAATCATCTTGGGCATCATTTTCTCTAAATTTTGTGTCACATAAATCACATCTTATTTAAATGAGAAGGAACCTTGGCTTCCCCACATTCAGAACACCAGTCTATCTGGTAGTTCAGACATGTTAAACAGGCAAAAACTTGAAAACAAAGTACAAAAAAAAAAAACCGTTTTAAAATAAACCGTTACTGTCACTTTAAATTTTAAACTGAACACAACTTTATTACTGCAATTGCTGAAAAAAGTATGAAGGAACTTGTTCAAAATACCACCAAAATTTCACCACAGTGTCTTAAAGCCTTTATGGAAGCTTTAACCCTTAAAATACACGGAACCGGAGCCGTTTTTATATTTAACCCCCTTTACAGTCCCTGCTGTATCTGCTTTGCTGAGACCCAACCAAGCCAAAAGGGGGAATACGTTACCAAATGCCGCCTTCAGAAAGTCTTTTCTATGTATCAGAGCTCCTCACACATGCATCTGCATGTCATGCTTCTCAAAAACCAAGTGCGCAATACAGGCGCGAAAATGAGACTCTGCTATGATTAGGGAAAGCCCCTAGAGAATAAGGTGTCCAATACAGTGCCCTGCCGGTTATTTTACAAAATTCCCAAGATTAAAATAATTCTCAAGGCTATGGAGTATAAAATTATGTTTATATATAAATCGATTTAGCCCAGAAAATGTCTACAGTCTTAAAAAGCCCTTGTGAGCCCTTTTTTTCCTCTTTCTGTAATAAAAGTGGCTTACCCCGGATCCATAGGGAAAATGACAGCTTCCAGCATTACATCGTCTTGTTAGAATGTGTCATACCTCAAGCAGCAAAAGTCTGCTCACTGTTCCCCCAACTGAAGTTAATTCCTCTCAACAGTCCTGTGTGGAACAGCCATCGATTTTAGTAACGGTTGCTAAAATCATTTTCCTCTTACAAACAGAAATCTTCATCTCTTTTCTGTTTCAGAGTAAATAGTACACTACCAGCACTATTTTAAAAATAAACTCTTGATTGAATAATAAAAACTACAGTTAAACACTAAAAAACTCTAAGCCATCTCCGTGGAGATGTTGCCTGTACAACGGCAAAGAGAATGACTGGGGAAGGCGGAGCCTAGGAGGGATCATGTGACCAGCTTTGCTGGGCTCTTTGCCATTTCCTGTTGGGGAGGAGAATATCCCACAAGTAAGGATGACAGCCGTGGACCGGAACACACCTATGTTGGAGAAAGCTCTACGCTTGCGCTTAGCAGAACGCGGCAAAGCATGGATCACCTTAGCGACTGCCGTTTCAAGCTGATCGCAAAACCAGGCTCCAAAGCAAAGCAATCTCCCCCAAAGGGAGATCAGTCTGACCCCTGGGGCGCTGCATGTGGGATAAGGGACACCATTAGGGAACGCACCTCACGGGGCAGTGACCCCTCAGAGGTGGACGACTCAGTAGTGCTAAACATTCTCTTATGTTTGGAAGTCGTAGCCTTCTCAAGGCATGTGGAACACAGTTGCGCAGGCTGGTCTGCCAAAACCTCATAATAAACACAGGTATAAGACTAAGTTAAAGAGGGAGTACCCTCTGAGTGAGAATCCTCCATAGCTTTTAGAAAAAGATAAGACAGGCACCTTTATAACCACCAATGGCCGGGGCACTCACCACCTCCTATGACCCGGACTGCAGAAACTGTTCATCTCCTCCGTCGCAGATCAGACCGGAAGTGAAGAGGCCCAACCCGGTCACAAGGATGTCTACGCAGGACCGCCCTTGCCAAGGAGAAAACACGCCAAAAAAAGACTGCTCAAAAACTCCCTGAAGAGACCTGTCAGTTGCACAAAAAATGCCAGAGCCGTGTCCTTGCACATAACACAGCCATCACACAATAAACTTATCATGCACATACCCCCCCTGTTCAATAATCCCCATATAGGAATATTAACCCTAGATTCTATAAAGATAAAGGTGCCACACTGTGGCCGTCTTCTGTGTTATCATGATATAAAAAATGAAACGATCTTACAGAATCTACGCCGTGGAACAGGAACAAGGCCCTTCAAGAGTGACAGATGGTAGCTGCGCTCCTGACATGGACTTGAGATAAGAACACAATCTGCAAAACTCGTCAACGCCGATTTCTGTAGGAGCTGTTAATATGAGTCGGATGGTGTCGCAAAGGGAAGCTCCCTCTGCATCTTCGGACTCTTACGTTCACCCAGGCCCTCAACCAAGAAGCTTGAAGGGCTACTTAAACTCCTGTCCCATAGCGAAGGGTAGCACCCCTCATAAGAGACCTCCGGCACCTCTCTTCCAAGAAATGCAAAGAATGACTGGGGGATGAGGGGAGTGGGGGAGGTATTTAAGCCTTTGGCTGGGGTGTCTTTGCCTCCTCCTGGTGGCCAGGTTCTTAATTCCCACAAGGGATGAAGCCGTGGACTCTCCTCCCCTTTAGATGGAAAACATAATTTATGTAAGAACTTACCTGATAAATTCATTTCTTTCATATTGACAAGAGTCCATGAGCTAGTGACGTATGGGATATACATTCCTACCAGGAGGGGCAAAGTTTCCCAAACCTCAAAATGCCTATAAATACACCCCCCACCACACCCACAATTTAGTTTAATGAATAGCCAAGAAGTGGGGTGATAAGAAAGGAGTGAAAGCATCAACAAGGAATTGGAATAATTGTGCTTTATACAAAAAAATCATAACCACCAAAAAAAGGGTGGGCCTCATGGACTCTTGCCAATATGAAAGAAATGAATTTATCAGGTAAGTTCTTACATAAAATATGTTTTCTTTCACGTAATTGGCAAGAGTCCATGAGCTAGTGACGCATGGGATAGCAAATACCCAAGATGTGGAACTCCACGCAAGAGTCTCTAGAGAGGGAGGGATAAAAATAGAGATAGCCAATTCTGCTGAAAAATTAATCCACAAACCAAATCAAAAAGTTTTAATCTTTATAATGAAAAAAAATGAAATTATAAGCAGAAGAATCAAACTGAAACAGCTGCCTGAAGTACTATTCTACCAAAAACTGCTTCTGAAGAAGAGAAAACATCAAAATGGTAGAATTAAGTAAAAGTATGCAAAGAAGACCAAGGTCGTTACTTTGCAAATCTGATCAACAGAAGCTTCATTCTTAAAAGCCCAGGAAGTAGAAACTGACCTAGTAGAATGAGCCGTAAACCTCTGAGGCTGGGATTAACCCGACTCCAAATAAGCATGATGAATCAAAAGCTTTAACCAAGATGCCAAAGAAATGGCAGAAGCCTTCTGACCTTTCCTAAAACCAGAAAAGATAACAAATAGACTAGAAGTCTTTCTGAAATCTTAGTAGCTTCAACATAATATTTCAAAGCTCTTACCACATGCAAAGAATGTAAGGATCTTTCCAAAGAATTCTTAGGATTAGGACACAAGGAAGGGACAATAATTCCTCTACTAATGTTGTTAGAATTCACAACTTTAGGTAAAAATTTAAATGAAGACAGCAAAACCGCCTTATCCTGATGAAAAATCATAAAAGGAGACTCACAAGAAAGAGCAGATAATTCAGAAACTCTTCTAGCAGAAGAGATGGCCAAAAGTAATTTAATGTCCAAAGAAAGCATAGGCTCAAACGGAAGAGCCTGTAAAGCCCTCAGAACCAAACTAAGACTCCAAGGAGGAGAAATTGGCTTAATGACAGGCTTGATACGAACCAAAGCCTGAACAAAGCAATGAATATCAGGAAGATTAGCAATTTTTCTGTGAAACAGCACAGAAAGAGCAGAGATTTGTCCTTTCAAGGAACTTGCAGACAAAACCTTATCCAAACCATCCTGAAGAAACTGTAAAATCCTAGGAATTCTAAAAGAATGCCAAGAGAATTTATGAGAAGAGCATCATGAGATGTAAGTCTTCCAAACTCGAAAATAAATCTTTCTAGACACAGATTTATGAGCCTGCAACATAGTATTAATCACTGAGTCAGAGAAACCTCTATGACTAAGCACTAAGCGTTTAATTTCTATACCATCAAATTTAATAATTTGAGTTCCTGATGGAAAAAACTAACCTTAAGATATAAGGTCTGGCCTTAATGGAAGTGATCAAGGTTGGCAACTGGACATCCGAACAAGAACTATATACCAAAACCTGAGCGGCCATGCTGGAGCCACCAGCAATACAAACGATTGCTCCATGATGATTTTGAAAATCACTCTAAAAAGAAGAACCAGCAGGTTGATAACTCCAAGGAAGTGTCAATGCATACATTGCTTCCGCCTGAGGATCCCCGGACCTGGATAGGTACCTGGGAAGTTTCTTGTTTAGATGAGATGCCATCAGATCTATTTCTGGAAGCCCCCACATCTGAACAATTTGAAAAAACACATTTGGGTGAAGAGACCATTCTCCCGGATGTAAAGCTTGATTGACAGAGATAATCCGCTTCCCAATTGTCTATACCTGGGATATGGACCGCAGAAATTAGACAGGAGCTGGATTTAGCCCAAGCAAGTATCTGAGATACTTCTTTCACAGCCTAAGGACTGAGAGTCCCACCCTAATGATTGACATATGCCACAGTCGTGACATTGTCTGTCTGAAAACCAATAAACGTCTCTCTCTTCAAAAAGAAGCCAAAACTGAAGAACTCTGAGAAACGCACAGAGTTCCAAAATATTGAATGGTAATCTCGCCTCTTGAGATTTCCAAACCCCTTCTGCTGACAGAGATCCCCAGACAGCCTCCCAACCTAAAAAAGACTTGCATCTGTTGTGATCATGGTCCAGGTTGGATTGAACCGAAGAGACCCGTAGAACTATATGATGGTGATCTAACCACCAAGTCAAAGATAGTTGAATATTTGGATTCAAAGATATTAAAAGTGATATCCTAGAATAATCCCTGCACCATTAATTCAGCATAAAAACTGGAAAGGTTTCATATGAAAATGAGCAAAGGGAATCAAATCCAATTCTGCAGCCATAAGACCTAAAACTTCCATGCATGTAGCTACTGAAGGAAAAAATAGAGACTGAAGGTTCCGACAAACTGAACCCAATATAATTGTCTCCGGTCTGTTAGAGACAAAGACATTGACACAATCTATTTGGAAACCTAAAAAAGGTGACCCTTGTCTGAGGAATCAAGGAGCTTTTTGCTAAAAAGATCCTCCAACCATGTCTTGAAGAAACAACAAATGTTGAATCGTATGAGATTCTGCAGAACGAAAAGACTGAGCAAGTACCACGAGATCGTCCAAATAAGGAAACACTGAGAACCTTGAAAAGATTCTTAGGAGCTCTTGCTAGAACAGAAGGAAAAGCAACAAATTGGTAATGCTTGTCTAAAAAAAGAGAATCTCAGAAAATGAAAATAATCTGAAATGAAAACAGAATATGAAGATATGCATCTATTGTATCTATTGTAAACAAATAATGCCCTTGCTGACCAAAAGGCAGAATAGACCATATAAGCACCATTCTGAAAGA
>NC_069504.1:395357962-395395895 GCF_027579735.1 Bombina bombina | reverse complement strand
TTTTCACCCAGTACCTCAGAAAATTAAACTATTTAACATGCCAGCAAAACGTTTAACATCAAATAAATAAATTGTCACAGAAAGCCTGCTGCTAGCCGTTCTCACTGCCAGATAGGCTAAAGTTTTATTCATACAGTATCATTCCAGTGAAGTGCCATTCCCCAGAATACTGAAGTGAAAATATGCATACATGACAGCCTGATACCAGTTGCTACTACTGCATTTAAGGCTGAACTTACTTTATATCGGTATTTGCAGTATTTTCTAGTCAATTCCATTCTCAGAAAATAATATGCTGCTACATACCTCTTTGCAGGTGAACCTGCCCGCTGTCCCCTGATCTGAAGTTTACCTCACTCCTCAGATGGCCGAGAACAGCAACATGATCTTAACTACTCCGGTTAAAACCATACAGAAACTCAGGTAGATTCTTCTTCAAATTCTCCCTGAGAAGGAACAACACACTCCGGTGCTGTTTTAAAATAACAAACTTTTGATTGAAGTTATAAAAACTAAGTAAAATCACCACAGTCCTCTCACACATCCTATCTATTAGTTGGGTGCAAGAGAATGACTGGGTGTGACGTAGAGGGGAGGAGCTATATAGCAGCTCTGCTGGGTGATCCTCTTGCACTTCCTGTTGGGGAGGAGTTAATATCCCAGAAGTAATGATGACCCGTGGACTGACCACACTTAACAGGAGAAATTAAGTGTTCAATCTCCAAGCAGTCAGCTTCAGAGAAAGTAGATTTGGGTGAAGGAAGGGCCCCTGGATCAGAAAGTCTTTCCTCAACGGAAGTCTCCAAGGTGGTAGAGATGTCATCTCCACCAGATCTGCATACCAAATTCTGCGAGACCAGACTGGTTCTATGAGGATCACAGAGGCCCTTTCCTGTTTGATTTGAGCAATTACTCGAGGAAGAAGAGCAAACCGAGGAAACAGGTATGCTAGATTGAAGGTCCAAGGGGCTGCCAGAGCATCTATCAGTTCCGCCTGGGGGTCCCTGGATCTCGACCCGTATCTCGGGAGCTTGGCATTCTGTCGCGGTGCCATGAGATCTAATTCCGGCTGACCCCACTTGAGAATCAGGCTGGAGAACACTTCCGGATGGAGTTCCCACTCCCCCGGATGAAAGGTCTGCCTGCTCAGGAAATCCGCCTCCCAGTTGTCCACCCCTGGGATGTGGATCGCCGCCAGGCAGCAAGAATGGGCCTCCGTCCACTGAATTATTTTGGATACCTCTGTCATCGCCAAGGAACTCCTCGTTCCTCCCTGATGATTGATGTAAGCCACTGACGTTATGTTGTCCGACTGGAACCTGATAAACTGTACCGAGGCTAATTGGGGCCAGGCCAGAAGAGCATTGTAGATCGCTCTCAGTTCCAGAATGTTTATGGGTAGAACAGACTCCGACCAAGTCCATGTTCACTGAGCCTTTAGAGAGCCCCAGACTGCTCCCCATCCTAGAAGGCTGGCATCTGTTGTCACAATCACCCAAGATGGTCTGCGAAAGCAGGTTCCCTGGGAGAGATGATCCAGAGACAACCACCATTGTAGAGAATCCCTTGTCTCCTGCTCCAGAAGTAATCGAGGAGACAAGTCCGCATAATCTCCGTTCCATTGCCTCAGCATGTTCAACTGTAGAGGTCTGAGAAGGAAGCAAGCAAACGGGATGATGTCCATTGTTGCCACCATCAGCCCGATTAACTCCATGCACTGAGCCACTGATGGCCGAGGAGTGGACTGAAGGACTAGACAAGTATCGATAATCTTTAATTTCCTGACTTGTCAGAAAAATCTTCATAGACAGGGAGTCTATTATGGTTCCTAAGAAAGTTACCCTTGTATTTGGAACTAAGAAACTCTTTTCTAAATTTACCTTCCACCCGTGAGATCGTAGGATGGACAACACCAAGTCCATGTGGGATCTTGCTAGCTGAAAGGATGGCGCCTGGACTAGAATGTCGTCCAGATAAGGCGCCACTGCAATGCCGCGTGATCGAAGCACCGCCAACAGAGATCCCAGAACCTTTGTGAAGATTCTGGGATCTGTGGCAAGACCGAAAGGAAGAGCCACAAACTGGAAGTGTTTGTCCAGAAAGGCAAACCTTAAGAACTTGTGATGATCCCTGTGAATGGGAACATGTAGATATGCGTCCTTTAAATCCACTGTTGTCATAAATTGACCCTCTTGGATCAATGGAAGAATGGAACGAATTGTTTCCATCTTGAAGGATGGTACTCTGAGAAATTTGTTTAGACTTTTGAGGTCTAAAATTGGCCTGAAGGTTCCCTCTTTTTTGGGAACAACTAACAGATTAGAATAAAACCCCAGACGCTGTTCCTGAATTGGAACGGGAACAATCACTCTGAGGGAGGAGAGGTCTCCTACGCAGCGTAAGAACGCCTCTTTCTTTGTCTGGTCTGCAGATAATCTTGAAAGAAGAAATCTGCCTCTGGGAGGAAAAACTTTGAACTCCAGTTTGTATACCTGAGACACTATTTCTATTGCCCAGGGATCCTGAACATCCCGAACCCAAGGAAAGTCTGCCCCCTACCAGATCCGGTCCCGGATCGGGGGCATGCCCTTCATGCAGTCTTGGAATCACTAACAGGCTTCTTGGATTGTTTCCTTTATTCCAAGACTGACGGGGTCTCCATGTAGGCTTAGATTGTTCCTGCTTAGAGGAGGAAGAGGAAGAATTTCCTTTGAAATTTTGAAAGGAACGAAAATTACTCTGTCATCCTTTTTATTTATTTATCTTATCTTGAGGGAGAAGATGACCCTTACCTCCTGTGATAGAGATAATCTCCTTCAGATCAGGTCCAAACAAGGTCTTCCCCTTGTAAGGAATAGCTAGACGTTTAGACTTAGATGACACATCTGCAGACCAAGGTTTTAATGATAAGGCTCTGCGAGCTAGAATAGAGAAATTCAAGATCTTAGCTCCCAATTTGATAACTTGAAGGGAAGCGTCCGAAATAAAGGCATTAGCTATTTTAAGAGCTTTTATCCTATTTTGGATCTCATCCAAAGAAGTTTCTGTCCTGAGGGCCTCAGACAGTGCATCAAACCAATATGCCGCTGCACTAGTGACAGTGGCAATGCACACAGCCGGTTGCCACTGCAGACCCTGGTGTACATAAATCTTGAGTAACCCCTCTAACTTCTTATCCATAGGATCATTGAAAGCACAACTATCCTCTATGGGAAAAGTAGTTCTCTTAACTAAGGTCGAAACGGCTCCTTCTACCTTAGAAACAGTTTGCCAAGCCTCTTTAACAGAATCGGCTATTGGAAACATCTTCTTAAATATAGGAGAGGGAGAGAAAGGAATGCCCGGTCTCTCCCATTCTTTAGCAATGATTTCAGTGGCTCTTTTAGGAACTGGAAATACATCCGTGAAGGAAGGAACCTCAAAATATCTGTCCAGTTTACTAGACTTCGGAGGGACAGCCACCACTGTGGAGTCGCTATCATCCAAGGTAATTAAAACCTCCCTGAGTAATAGGCGAAGGTGATCAAGTTTAAATCTGAAAGATACCACCTCCGAGTCCGTCAAAGGTAATAGATCTTCTGAATCTGAGATTTCTCCTTTAGAAGCTACTGTGGTACCCTCCTCTTTAGGTCGTTGGGAGGATACCTCAAATTGCCACAATTGCATCAGAAACCTCGCTTACTGCAGGATTGGCTTTCCTCTTGTGTTTGCCCTGCAACATTGGAAAAGCAAACAAAGCATCAGAAATAGTAGAAGACATGAGAGAGGCTATGTCTTGTAACGAAAACTATAGCTCAAGCGCAGGGCACTGCTTGTGGGGGCGGTAAATTTTGGGACGCTTGGGGAGAAAGCTGCGGCATATATTGACCCTCATCAGAAGACTCTTGGACAACATCTGACTTAGAGGAAACTGGCTCTAAAAAAATCTTGTCCCTATAACACACAGTCCTTTCAATACATGAAGGACAGAAAGGGATTGGTGGTTCCACGTTGGCGTCAAAACACAAAGCGCAGGTGACATCTTGCACGCCCCCTTGGTCCATACTTGTTCACAATTTGTCAAAAAGTAAAGAAAAATCTTCAAAAGTATTGGCAAATAAGAATTATAAAAACCGTTACTGTCTCTTTAAATAAAAACGGTTATCTTTTTTTACTGCAGATTGTCAGATTAAGAAACGATTTCCCTTTTATTTACTATAATCGTTTATTATACAAACAAATCAACGTCAGCACTCTGCTGAAGTGCTTCTACCTGACTGACGATCAACTAGATTTCCTCAGATGATCCGTATTTGTTTGATATTCTAAAGCAACAATGATACTCTGTGCCAAAACGGAAATACCGTCTCTGTACTAGCAACGCATGAATACTGTCACCTTGCGGCTCTAGGACAGACCGATAAATCCCTTTCTTGATGTCGCACTGATTCCTCTAAGTAACAGAAGCGCTATGCAAGTGGCGCGCAAAAACAGGAAGGACTGCCCATCGTGGGCGTAAACTATGCCGTTCTATTGCAATGCATTGAATAGAAAGTGAAACCACTAGAGCCATTCTGGAACCCATTTGTTTAGCAGCTTAACTCCAGCCCCAGTGCCTGCTACATAATACTGCCAAAATACTTTCTCCTCAGGAAAGAATTAAATGTCCCAACATAAAGAGCAATTTTCCTACAGAGCCCCTTATGTTCACTGTGTGCTAAATGATATTCTGAGTCTCCTTGTGGCCCAGAAATTTAAAGTAGCACTTACCTTAGCTTCTGCCTGGCAGCAAGGCAGCTCTCAGGCTTGAGAGGTCCTCTCCCTCACATCGACCTGAGGATAATAAAATGCCGAGTCAATGATTACCTCAGACTGAAGGATATATACGGCAGCAAGAAACATGGGAGGCGCAGTGAGAATTATGTCCCACAAGTTCCCATTACTGAAGAGACTGATATGGACACCAGCTACACCCTAGTACAAAGCAATACATCTTGCACTGCTTCAAAAAATAATAAACTCTTGATTGAAGAATCTATACTAAACACCTCACTTTACCTCTTCCTATCACTAACGTAGGCAAAGAGAATGACTGGAGTGGGAGGGAAGGGAGGAGCTATTTAACAGCTATGCTGTGGTGCTCTTTGCCTCCTCCTGCTGACCAGGAGGTGAATATCCCATTAGTAATTAATTACATTTTTGAATAGAAACATATTTGCAATAAAAAAAATCATGTATTGGCAAAATGTTTCTAGTAAAAATTATCACTATTTTAGTGTTAACATTTTTCTCTACATGTGCATGTGAAGCATAGCTAGATATTCTTAGTGCACCAGCATTTTAAATACTGCAGCTGCTCAGAGAGCCAGTCGAGATTGTATTATGTCAGCAATTAACAAATTGAGTCATTACCAGATGGTACAAGCATCTTAGACTCTCTGACCAAGTGCTGTGTTTAAAATGCTGGTGCATGGAGCATACTTAAATACACTTTTGAAACAGCTATAGCTTTTATAAGAAGCATGTTTGCTAATACATGTACATTACAAAAATGCTTCTATTCAAAACTCAAATGCATCCATGTGGATTAAAATTTTGTCTGGAATGTCAATTTAATATTTTAAGAACTGACATGATTTTAAAAAAATACATCTACATGTTATTCTCAGGGTAATTGTTGATCTGAATACATCATGATATATAAGCATTTGTTTAGTGTCACTTTAACATAAGTATATACTAAGTCATATATAATTATTTAATGACTCCTGCAGGCAGTAAGGTATTTTTTATAAAGGCAATGGGAATTAAGAGACTATTGGTTATTTCTCTACAAAATGTATATGCTGGGGTTTCAGGTATTGGTAGGAGTATCAAATATATATAAAAGACTTGGCCATTTCTTCATATTAACACTACCTCTTATAAGCTGCTGTTTTCTGGTAAGAAACTCGCGCTCCTTTTCATATATCTCCTTCTTATTCTCCAAAATGATTGTTCTCATGGCAAAAGACAAATCCTCCTTCTGTTTGTTTAGGAAGTGTTGCTCCTGTAAATCAGCAAAGGTAAATCTGATTGGCTCATTGGTGAATGCATGCTAGTACAACAACAAGTAATGAATAGTGTATACAAGCAGCAACAATTATAAAACAAAGATCAAAAATAAAAGTGTTGTGCTTTTTTTTTAGTAAAGAAATAATGAAAATGAACTTTCATTGCATACAGAAAGGTCTAAAAAAGAAATATCTAACAACAGTTTCACAACGAAACATATAAAATAAAAAAGTCTTCCAACAGCAGCTAATCCCAGCTAGCAGAATCCCTCTACATTACATTCCACAAATTATTGCAAACACAAAGGCCTCACAGAGGCTGTTCCAATGAGATCTTGGCAGAGAGACAGGTTTAACTCTGAAGCACAGATAGGACCTAGTGTTCTAGCAGAACAGAAGTGCAGTGTTTATTCACAGGTAACCCCTATACCTTATACTGCTGCTTTCTGAATGAATCCTTTCAGGGATATGTTTTGTAAACATGACACTTAAAGGGTCACTGAACCAAATTTCTTTCTTTCATGATTCAGATAGAGCATGACATTTTAATCAACTTTCTAATTTACTCCTATTATCAATTTGTCTTCGTTCTCTTGCTATCTTTATTTTAAAAGTAATGTAAATCTTAGCAGCCAGCCCATTTTAGGTTCAGCACCATGGATAGCGCTTGCTTATTGGAGGCTTACATTTACCCACCAATAAGCAAGCATAACCCAGGTTCTCAACCAAAAATGGGCCGGCTCCTATGCATCAAATTCCTGCTTTTTAACTAAAGATAGCAAGAGAACGTAGAAAAATTGATAATAGGAGTAAATTAGTAAGTTGCTTAAAATTGCATGCTCTATCTAAATCATGAGATAAAAAAAATTGGGTTTAGTGTCCCTTTAAGGGATTAGGCCAAAATCAGATTAGTCTCATTTTAAGGGTTACAACCACTCAAAATGAAGAGTTTTGGAAAACATAATTTATGCTTACCTGATAAATTCCTTTCTTCTGTTGTGTGATCAGTCCACGGGTCATCATTACTTCTGGGATATAACTCCTCCCCAACAGGAAATGCAAGAGGATTCACCCAGCAGAGCTGCATATAGCTCCTCCCCTCTACGTCACTCCCAGTCATTCGACCAAGAATCAACGAGAAAGGAGAAACCAAGGGTGAAGTGGTGACTGGAGTATAATTTAAAAAATATCTACCTGCCTTAAAAAACAGGGCGGGCCGTGGACTGATCACACAACAGAAGAAAGGAATTTATCAGGTAAGCATAAATTATGTTTTCTTCTGTTATGTGTGATCAGTCCACGGGTCATCATTACTTCTGGGATACCAATACCAAAGCAAAAGTACACGGATGACGGGAGGGATAGGCAGGCTCATTATACAGAAGGAACCACTGCCTGAAGAACCTTTCTCCCAAAAATAGCCTCCGAAGAAGCAAAAGTGTCAAATTTGTAAAATTTGGAAAAAGTATGAAGCGAAGACCAAGTTGCAGCCTTGCAAATCTGTTCAACAGAGGCCTCATTCTTAAAGGCCCAAGTGGAAGCCACAGCTCTAGTAGAATGAGCTGTAATTCTTTCAGGAGGCTGCTGTCCAGCAGTCTCATAGGCTAAACGAATTATGCTACGAAGCCAGAAGGAGAGAGAGGTAGCCGAAGCCTTATGACCTCTCCTCTGACCAGAGTACACGACAAACAGGGAAGACGTTTGTCGAAAATCCTTAGTTGCCTGCAAGTAGAACTTGAGGGCACGAACTACATCCAGATTGTGTAGAAGACGTTCCTTCTTTGAAGAAGGATTCGGGCACAGAGAAGGAACCACGATCTCTTGATTGATGTTCCTGTTAGTGACTACCTTAGGTAAGAACCCAGGTTTAGTACGCAGAACTACCTTATCTGAATGAAAAATCAAATAAGGAGAATCACAATGTAACGCTGATAACTCAGAGACTCTCCGAGCCGAAGAAATAGCCATTAAAAATAACACTTTCCAAGATAACAACTTTATATCAATGGAATGAAGGGGTTCAAACGGAACTCCTTGTAGAACGTTAAGAACAAGGTTTAAACTCCATGGCGGAGCAACAGTTTTAAACACAGGCTTGATTCTAGCTAAAGCCTGACAAAAGGTCTGGACGTCTGGATTTTCTGACAGACGCCTGTGCAACAAGATGGACAGAGCTGAGATCTGTCCCTTTAATGAACTAGCCGATAAACCCTTTTCTAAACCTTCTTGTAGAAAGGACAATATCCTAGGAATCCTAACCTTACTCCAGGAGTAACCTTTGGATTCGCACCAGTATAGGTATTTACGCCATATCTTATGGTAAATTCTTCTGGTAACAGGCTTCCTAGCCTGTATCAGGGTATCAATAACCGACTCAGAAAAACCACGTTTTGATAAAATCAAGCGTTCAATTTCCAAGCAGTCAGCTTCAGAGAAGTTAGATTTTGATGTTTGAATGGACCCTGTATCAGAAGGTCCTGTCTTAGAGGTAGAGACCAAGGCGGACAGGATGACATGTCCACTAGATCTGCATACCAAGTCCTGCGTGGCCACGCAGGCGCTATTAGAATCACTGATGCTCTCTCCTGTTTGATTTTGGCAATCAATCGAGGAAGCAGCGGGAAGGGTGGAAACACATAAGCCATCCCGAAGTTCCAAGGTGCTGTCAAAGCATCTATCAGAACCGCTCCCGGATCCCTGGATCTGGACCCGTAGCGAGGAAGTTTGGCGTTCTGGCGAGACGCCATGAGATCTATCTCTGGTTTGCCCCAACGTCGAAGTATTTGGGCAAAGACCTCCGGATGAAGTTCCCACTCCCCCGGATGAAAAGTCTGGCGACTCAAGAAATCCGCCTCCCAGTTCTCCACTCCCGGGATGTGGATTGCTGACAGGTGGCAAGAGTGAGACTCTGCCCAGCGAATTATCTTTGATACTTCCATCATTGCTAGGGAGCTTCTTGTCCCTCCTTGATGGTTGATGTAAGCTACAGTCGTGATGTTGTCCGACTGAAACCTGATGAACCCCCGAGCTCTTAACTGGGGCCAAGCCAGAAGGGCATTGAGAACTGCTCTCAATTCCAGAATGTTTATTGGTAGGAGACTTTCCTCCTGATTCCATTGTCCCTGAGCCTTCAGAGAATTCCAGACAGCGCCCCAACCTAGTAGGCTGGCGTCTGTTGTTACAATTGTCCAGTCCGGCCTGCTGAATGGCATCCCCCTGGACAGATGTGGCCGAGAAAGCCACCATAGAAGAGAGTTTCTGGTCTCTTGATCCAGATTCAGAGTAGGGGACAAGTCTGAGTAATCCCCATTCCACTGACTCAGCATGCACAATTGCAGCGGTCTGAGATGTAGACGTGCAAAGGGTACTATGTCCATTGCTGCTACCATTAAGCCGATCACCTCCATGCATTGAGCTACTGACGGGAGTTGAATGGAATGAAGGACACGGCATGCATTTAGAAGCTTTGTTAATCTGTCTTCTGTCAGATAAATCTTCATTTCTACAGAATCTATCAGAGTCCCCAAGAATGGAACTCTTGTGAGAGGAAAGAGAGAACTCTTCTTTTCGTTCACTTTCCATCCATGCGACCTTAGAAATGCCAGAACTAACTCTGTATGAGACTTGGCAGTTTGAAAGCTTGAAGCTTGTATCAGAATGTCGTCTAGGTACGGAGCTACCGAAATTCCTCGCGGTCTTAGTACCGCCAGAAGGGCACCCAGAACCTTTGTGAAGATTCTTGGAGCCGTAGCCAATCCGAATGGAAGAGCTACAAACTGGTAATGCCTGTCTAAGAAGGCAAACCTTAGATACCGGTAATGATCTTTGTGAATCGGTATGTGAAGGTAAGCATCCTTTAAATCCACTGTAGTCATGTACTGACCCTTTTGGATCATGGGTAAGATTGTCCGAATAGTTTCCATTTTGAACGATGGAACTCTTAGGAATTTGTTTAGGATCTTTAAATCCAAGATTGGCCTGAAAGTTCCCTCTTTTTTGGGAACCACAAACAGGTTTGAGTAAAACCCTTGTCCTTGTTCCGACCGCGGAACCGGATGGATCACTCCCATTAATAACAGATCTTGTACACAGCGTAGAAACGCTTCTTTCTTTATCTGGTTTGTTGACAACCTTGACAGATGAAATCTCCCTCTTGGGGGAGAGAATTTGAAGTCTAGAAGGTATCCCTGAGATATGATCTCTAACGCCCAGGGATCCTGAACATCTCTTGCCCAAGCCTGGGCGAAGAGAGAGAGTCTGCCCCCCACTAGATCCGGTCCCGGATCGGGGGCCCTCGATTCATGTTGTCTTAGGGGCAGCAGCAGGTTTCCTGGCCTGCTTGCCCTTGTTCCAGGACTGGTTAGGTTTCCAGCCTTGTCTGTAACGAGCAACGGCTCCTTCCTGTTTTGGAGCAGTGGAAGTTGGTGCTGCTCCTGCTTTGAAATTCCGAAAGGGACGAAAATTAGACTGTCTAGCCTTAGCTTTGGCTTTGTCTTGAGGCAAGGCGTGGCCCTTACCTCCTGTAATGTCAGCGATAATTTCTTTCAAACCGGGCCCAAATAAAGTTTGCCCTTTGAAAGGTATATTAAGTAATTTGGACTTAGAAGTTACATCAGCTGACCAGGATTTTAGCCACAGCGCCCTACGTGCCTGAATGGCGAATCCTGAGTTCTTAGCCGTAAGTTTGGTTAAATGTACTACGGCCTCCGAAATGAATGAATTAGCTAGTTTAAGGACTCTAAGCCTGTCCGTAATGTCGTCCAGCGTAGCTGAACTAAGGTTCTCTTCCAGAGACTCCATCCAAAATGCTGCCGCAGCCGTAATCGGCGCGATGCATGCAAGGGGTTGCAATATAAAACCTTGTTGAACAAACATTTTCTTAAGGTAACCCTCTAATTTTTTATCCATTGGATCTGAAAAAGCACAGCTATCCTCCACCGGGATAGTGGTACGCTTAGCTAAAGTAGAAACTGCTCCCTCCACCTTAGGGACCGTTTGCCATAAGTCCCGTGTGGTGGCGTCTATTGGAAACATCTTTCTAAATATTGGAGGGGGTGAGAACGGCACACCGGGTCTATCCCACTCCTTAGTAACAATTTCAGTTAGTCTCTTAGGTATAGGAAAAACGTCAGTACTCGCCGGTACCGCAAAGTATTTATCCAACCTACACAATTTCTCTGGTATTGCAACAGTGTTACAATCATTAAGAGCCGCTAAAACCTCCCCTAGTAATACACGGAGGTTCTCCAATTTAAATTTAAAATTTGAAATATCTGAATCCAATCTGTTTGGATCAGAACCGTCACCCACAGAATGAAGCTCTCCGTCCTCATGCTCTGCAAGCTGTGACGCAGTATCCGACATGGCTCTAGTATTATCAGCGCACTCTGTTCTCACCCCAGAGTGATCACGCTTGCCCCTTAGTTCTGGTAATTTAGCCAAAACTTCAGTCATAACAGTAGCCATATCTTGTAATGTTATCTGTAATGGCTGCCCAGATGTACTAGGCGTCACAAAATCACGCACCTCCCGGGCGGGAGATGCAGGTACTGACACGTGAGGCGAGTTAGTCGGCATAACTCTCCCCTCGCTGTTTGGTGAAATTTGTTCAATTTGTACAGATTGGCTTTTATTTAAAGTAGCATCAATACAGTTAGTACATAAATTTCTATTGGGCTCCACCTTGGCATTGGAACAAATGACACAGGTATCTTCCTCTGAATCAGACATGTTTAACACACTAGCAAATAAACTTGCAACTTGGTTACAATCTTATTTAACAAAAACGTACTGTGCCTCAAAGAAGCACCAAACGATTAAATGACAGTTGAAATAATGAACTGAAAAACTGTTATAGCATCAATCCTTGAAAACAACACAACTTTTAGCAAAGGTTTGTTCCCATTAGTAAAGTAACAATAATTAAATTTGAAACGTAAAAATTACAGAGCAACGTTTTTAATCACAGTCAATATATAAGTCTCACAGCTCTGCTGAGAGAATCTACCTCCCTTCAAAGAAGTTTGAAGACCCCTGAGTTCTGTTAGATATGAACCGGATCATGCAGGAAATACAAGATTAACTGACTGGAAATTTTTGATGCGTAGCAAAGAGCGCCAAAAACGGCCCCTCCCCCTCACACACAGCAGTGAGAGAGAAACGAAACTGTCACAATTAAAACAAGCAGCTGCCAAGTGGAAAAATAATGCCCAAACATTTATTCACTCAGTACCTCAGAAAATGCAAACGATTCTACATTCCAGCAAAAACGTTTAACATAATAAATACCTATTAAAAGGTTTAATGTACTTTTTACAGAGTAATTCCAGTGAAGTACCATCCCCAGAATACTGAAGTGTAGAGTATACATACATGTTATTATAACGGTATGGCAGGATTTTCTCATCAATTCCATTCAGAAAATAAAAACTGCTACATACCTCAATGCAGATTCATCTGCCCGCTGTCCCCTGATCTGAAGCTTTTACCTCCCTCAGATGGCCGAGAAACAGCAATATGATCTTAACTACTCCGGTTAAAATCATAGTAAAAAAACTCTGGTAGATTCTTCTTCAAACTCTGCCAGAGAGGCAATAACACGCTCCGGTGCTATTGTAAAATAACAAACTTTTGATTGAAGTTATAAAAACTAAGTATAATCTCTCCTCGTCACCATAGTCCTCTCACACATCCTATCTAGTCGTTGGGTGCAAGAGAATGACTGGGAGTGACGTAGAGGGGAGGAGCTATATGCAGCTCTGCTGGGTGAATCCTCTTGCATTTCCTGTTGGGGAGGAGTTATATCCCAGAAGTAATGATGACCCGTGGACTGATCACACATAACAGAAGAAAACCTAATAGTCACAGGCTGCAAATGTTTTAAAAGCAGAACAGAAATGTAACCATACACAGGATGACAACACTCCATTCTCGTGAACAATTGCTCCTTTTGTAAAGGTCTGTGTGTATATAGTCACTTGATGTGACATTGCACTGTAAAAATAGTTTCTCCATAATGTGCTCCCAATTACTTGTTATAGTAGCTGCATAATCTAAAATGTATGGGGGGGGGGGGAAAGAGAAAAATAAATGCCCATTTAAGTTTATTTTTGTATATGAAATAACTGTTTTCATGCCTCAATCTATTGTTCTCAAGAATATGCCCATACACATGGCCCAAACATGCAGTAACAAACCTCATAGCCTTGTATTTCTCTCTTTACATTAAGGTATTTTTTTATCTTCCCAATACTTGATTTCTGCTAAAGTAGTTATGTTTTTAGCACAGGTGGTGATTTCAAACAAAAACATAATTTAGCTTACCTGATAAATTAATTTCTTTCATGGTGGTCCACAATCCATTACTCCTGGAAATTACTCTTCTATAGCACTAGGAGGAGGCAAAGATTCCCAAACCCCAAGAGCCCTATAAAACCCCTCCCACCTCACACACAGCTCAGTCTAACGTATAGCCAAACAAAGTGAGGTAAGAAAAAGCAATAATAGCCATAAAAGGATCAGGGGAAAAAATGTGCTGAAGAAAAAACTAAACCCAAAAAAACATAAGGTTAGGATCTCATGGACTCTCACCACCATGAAAATAATAAATTTATCAGATAAGCATAGATTATGTTTTCGTTCATACAAAGGCTGCTTCAGAAGAAAAATGGTAGAATTTTGTAAATTTATGCAAAGAAGACCAAGTAGCTGCCTTGCAAATCTGATCAAACTGAAGCTTCATTCTTTAAAGTCCAAGAAGTGGCAACTGACCTAGTAGAATAAGCAGTAATCTGTAATCCTTGTGAATCAAAAGTTTCAGCCAAGAGGCCAAAGGAACAGCAGAAGCTTTCTGACCCTTCATAGGACTAGAAATAAGAATGTTTATCTAAAGTCCTTAGTAGCATCAATGCAATAACAACATCCAAAGAATACAAAGATCTCTCTGAAGCATACTTAGGATTAAGACACAAAGAAGGAACAATCATCTATCTGCTAATGTTTTCTGAAGAAACAACTTTATGCAAAAAAAAAAAATCAAATGAAGTCCGTAAAACAGCCTTATCCTGATGAAAAATCAGATTAGGAGAATCACAAGAAAGAGCAGATAACTCAAACTTTTCTATCAGAAGAAAAATCCAAAAGAAATAACACTTTCCTAGAAAGTAGTTTAATATCTTAAGCATAGGTTCAAAAGGAAGGTCTTGCAAAACCCTTAACACCAAGTTAAGATACCATAGAGGAGAAATTGGCTTGATTACAGGTTTAATACGGACAAGAGCCTGAATAAGCTATCAGGAAGATTAGCAATCTTTCTGTGGAACACAACTGAAAAAGAAGAACTTTGCCCCTTCAGATAATTGGCAGATAGGCCCTTATCCAGACCATCCTACAAGAACTGCAAAATCCTGGGAATTCTGAAAGAATGCCAGAGAAAAACATGAACCAAGAAATAAAGGCCTTCCAGACCTTATGCTAGATTCTACTAGCTACAGGCTTACAAATCAAGGATTCGATCACAGAATCAGACAAACCCCTTTGTCTAAGGACTAAATATTCAATTTCCATGCCATCAAGTTTAGAGACTTGAGATCCTGATGGAAAAACAGACATAGGAGCCGATTTATCAAGTGTCTGGTGGACATGATACGCTGTAGCGCAACATGTTCCCCAGACATCGATAAATGCCGACAGCATATGCTGACGGCATTTATCATTGCACAAGCAGTTCTGATGAACTGCTTGTGAAATGCGGCCCCCTGCAGTCTTAAGACCGCTGCTTCTTAACTCCGCGGAAACAGGAGTATACGGTCGTGATATATCGGCCCCCTAGAGTCAGAAGGTCTGACCGCAGAGGCCAAGGAGGGCAGTTGAACCAGACCTGCATACCAAATCCTTCGAGGCCATGCTGCACCAATCAGGATTACGGATAACGTCTCTAGGCTTTTCTTGGAAATTTCTCGGGAAAGAAGTACGAGAGGAGGAAACATATAAGCAAACTTAAAAAAACAAGGAGCTAATAGAGCATCCACTTACTCTGCCTGAGGATCCGCGAACCTCGCAAAGTACCTAGGAAGTTTGCTGTTCAAACAAGAGGCATCAGATCTATCTCTGGGCACATCCTGGTGAAGAGACCACTCCCCTGGATGTAGAGATTGACGACTGAGAAGGTCTGCCTCCCAGCTGTTCACCCCTGGAATATGAATCGCTAAGACTAGACAAGAATTGGTTTCTGCCCATGAGAGAATTTGAGACACCTGATGGTTGACATAAGCTACTGCTGTGACATTGTCTGTCTGGAAACGGAGATGAGACTGGTCTGAAAGTACCTTCCTTCTTTGGAACAATGAAGAGATTTGAATAAAATCTTATCCCCTGTTTCTGCAAAGGAACTGAAAAAATCATTCCCATAGATTCCAGATCTGAGACAGACTTGAAAAAAAGCTTGAGCTTTTACAGGATTCCTTGGAACATTGGACAGAAAAAAACCTCTCTCTGGGAGGCCTTGTTCTGAAACCTATTTAATATTTCTGAGAAACTATATTCAGAACACAGAGATCTGGAACAGACTTAAACCAGCCACCCTAAAGAGACTTAATCTGCCTTCAACATCTGGACAAATAACACTATCCCTGGTTGCAAGGCGCATTCAAATTGTAGAAGGTAAAATAGACATTTTACTCTTGCTTGCAGGTGGGGGAGCAGCCAGCACCTCAGAAACTACAGCAATGATAAAAAAAAATCACAGTAGGTGAAACTATGTCAGTATTCTCCAGTAATGAACAAACAGAAAGTGCGTTAGTACCTAAGGAAAAAGCATTAGGTTGGTCTGATTGCATTAACAATTCTACATTTGCTACATAAATGAGCTGGAGAAGGCACTTCAGATTTTTTATAATAAGCACACCTAATAATGGTAGAAAGGTGTTCAGGGGACTCAGTTTCTTGGATAGATTTAGGGACAAAGTTAGACTGCTTCATTATAGCATATGGCAAAGCACTGCAATAAACAATATAATCCCCTTAAAAAGCTTTTGAGGAATGGAAATCACTAACCCCCTAAGAAGCTTTTTAAATAAACTCACAGGTACAACGTGCGATAAGCCGGACTGCAAACAAAGCAGTAGACATTACCTACCGACAAGCGCATAGCTGAGGATGAGCGTGTGCTACCCCAAACGTGCGTAAACCGGACCAACGCGCGAAACAACTATAGAAAGACTAAAATGGGACGTGCACTAACCTGACAAGTGTTAACGTGATGTGCACAACCACAAATTTTGATGTAGGAAGGGACCCTTTAGTAGAAGGTCCCTGCGACAGGGTAACCTCCATGGATGAGATGAGGACATCCCCACCAGATCCACGAACCAAGTCCTTCACGGCCAGGATGGAGCAATTAGAATCACCGATGTTTGATCCGAGTCACCACACGGGGAGAAGAGGTAATGGAGGAAATAGATATATCATTCTGAACCTCCACGGAACCGCTGGAGCATCTATTAGTTCTGCTTGAGGATCCCTTGATCTCGACCCGTACCTGGGTAGTTTGGTATTTAGATGGGAGGCCATGAGGTCTATCTCCGGCATCCCCCATCTAGAGCATATCTCTGCAAATACCTTGGGCTGGAGAGACCATTCCCCTGGGTGAAAAGATTGCCTGCTGAGGAAGTCTGCTTCCCAGTTGTCCACACCCGGAATGTGGATCTCTGACAGCATACAGTTCGCCCATTCCAGGATCTGAGAAACCTCTCTCATCGCTAAGAACTCCTCGTTCCTCCCTGATGGTTGAAGTAGGCTACCAAAGTTATATTGTCCGATTGGAATCTGATAAACTGGGACGAACCCAGAAGGGGCCAAGCCTTCAGGACACTGAAGATTGCCCAAAGTTCCAAAATATTGATCGGTAACGTGGACTCCTCCTGAGTCCACAGACCCTGTGCCTTCCTGGCACCCCAAACAGCTCCCCAGCTGGATAGACTTGGGTCTGTAGTCACAATCTTCCAGGATGGTCTCAAGAAGCATGTGCCTTGGGACAGGTGATCTTGACAGAGCCACCAAGAGAGCAAATCTCTCGACAGGCTGTCCAGTATTAGCTTTTGGGACAAGTCTGAAAGGTCGCCATTTCATTGTCTCAGCATGCATAGTTGTAAGGGTCTGAGATGGAATCTGGCATAAGGAATGATGTCCATACAGGACACCATGAGGCCAATCACCTCCATACACTGGGCCACCGAAGGACTTAGGGAGGCCTGGAGGGCAAGGCAAGCTGATGTTAGCTTGCAACGTCTCTGATCCATTAGAATAATCTTCATGGATACCGAGTCTATAACTGTACCCAGGAAATTCACCCTGGTATTTGGCGTAAGAGAACTCTTTTACAAGTTTATCTTCCATCCATGTGACCAAAGAAGACTCCCTTGCTAGACAAAAAGAGGGTGCCTGTACCAAGATATCGTCCAGGTAAGGTGCTACTGCAATACCTCATGTTCTAGCAACCCCTAGGAGAGCTCCCAGAACCTTCGTAAATATTCTTGGAGCAGTAGCTAAGCCAAACGGAAGTGCTATGAACTGTAAGTCTTGGTCCAGAAATGCAAACCTTAGGAATTAAATTTTTTTCCTTGTGTATCAGAATGTGAGGGTATGCATCCTTCAAGTCTTTGGTAGTCATAAACTGTCCTTCCTGAACGAGGGAAAGGATTTATCTTATGGTCTCCATCTTATAGGATAGGATGCTCAGAAATTTGTTTAGACACTTCAAGTCCAGAATTGGATTAAAAGTTCCCTTCTTTATCGGAACCACGAAGAGGTTTGAATAAAACCCCAGACCTCTTTCTGATGCAGGTAACCGGGACAATTACTCCTAAAGAGACTAGATCCTGTACGCAATCTAAAAAGGCAGTCCTCTTCTCTTGTTTTGTAGACAGTCTGGGAGAAGGAATCTGCCCCTGGGCAGATGAGACTTAAATCCTATCCGATATCCCTGAGATATGACCTCTAGAACCCAAGGGTCCTGAATACCCTGAAACCAATCGTCTGAGAAAAGCGACAATCTGCCCCCTACTTGTTCTGATCCCGGATCAGGGTCCGCCCCTTCATGCTGATTTGTTATCAGCGGGCTTCTTTGTCTGTTTGGACTTGTTCCAGGACTGAGCCGGCTTCCAAGTACTCTTGGTCTGCTCGGGCTTGGATGAGGATTGAGATCGTTGGGACTTATCTGAACGAAAGGAACAAAAATTGGAGGACTGTCGTACCTTAGGTCTGTTCTTATTATCCTGTGGTAGGAAGGCTCCTTTTCCTCCAGTAACCGTTGAAATGATGGAGTCCAGACCTGGTCCGAATAAGATCTTCCCCTTGAATGAAAGGGAAAGTAACCTGGATTTAGAAATCATATCGGCAGACCAAGACTTTAAGCAGAGAGCCCGGTGGGCTAGAACCGCAAAACCTGGAGCCTTTGCATTCAAAAGTATAATTTGCATATTTGCATCACAGATGAGCCATTCTTAATGCCTTAATTCTCTCCTGAATATCCTCGAGGGGAGATTCCACCTCAATAAGTTCAGACAGAGTCGCACCAGTATGTAGCTGCTCCAGCCACCGTGGCTACTGCTGCCGCAGGTTGGAATAAAAAGCTCAACTTATTGTCCATAGGCTCTCTAAAGGACGGGATAGTAGTACGCTTAGATAGAGTCGAAATGGCGCCATCCACCTTAGGGATGGAACCCCACAATTCTATTTAAGAGTCAGGGACCGGGAACAATTTCTTAAAAGTTGCAGAGGGAGAAAAGGAAGTTCTGATTCTTTCCCATTCGTTACTAATAATGTTCGCCATACGAACTGGTATAGGAAAAGTCTGTGGGACCTTTCTGTCTTCGTAGACCCTGTCTAACTTAGGGATCTTAGGTTTCTCAAGTAGCTTAGCCTCTGGAACCTCTAGCATAGACAGGACCTCCTTTAGTAAAAAACGCAGCTGTTCAATTTTAAATCTAAAGGTGGGTTCCTCCGCCGGAGCAGACTTAGTAACAGACGTCTCCCACTCAAAAAGTTCACCCTCTGACGCTACAGAGGTTAACTCATCCTCGGATAGCTGGGACATACAGGCTAGATCTGATAGGAATTTAGATGACTAAGGCTTAACCTTTCTCTTACGTTTCCCAGAGATAGGTAGGGCACTCAAGGCTGCAGACACCGGCAATTGTAGCTGCGCTATAAAGTCCACAGGAAAAAGGCCCCATCCAGATGGACAATTAGCTCTGCTGCGGGGAACTGCATTAGAAGGCAGAAATCTCTTGGGTCATAGAATCTTTAGGGTTTTCTTGGCTCAGAGGGATTAATTGCGCTATGAGTATTGGCAGACTTAGCTCCCTTCTTAGGCTTTAAAACAGTGCTTAGGCTATTGGAACAAAATTGAGCAGGCGGGCAAACCACAGCTTCCTCACAATATAAACAGATATTATTATTCACTACAGAAGGAGTGGAACTCTCTAACGTAGTATCAGAGTCCTCCATAGCTTTGGTACGTAATTCCACAAATGGCATAAAAAAACGTTACAAAAAACAAGCGTTATTAATATAAAACAGGCACCTTTACAATCCCAATGGCTGGGGCACTCACCACCTCCTAGACCCAGACAAATGATCAGTGAAACGCTTTCCTCAGGAATGCTGTCTGCAGCAGGTTAGCAAGGAAGTGAAAAGGGCCGCACCCGGTCACGTGGTGCGCAAGACAGGACTTCCCTGCTATGCAAAAGAGTGCTAAGCTAATACGAGCTGCGCAACACTCAAAAACTAAAGTGAAACCTGTCTTTTCCAAAGGCAAAAGCACACAGTCTTGTGAGCCCAAACCTAATGCAGAACATAAAAATCCCCATAACTGTTCCCAATAATCTCCCTAAAGGAGATATTAACCCTTGATCCTATTGAGGTATAGAGGAGTCACACTGTGACCATATACAGGAGTCCCTGCTATAACAATAAAGCAGACTTCCCCTCTAGGATCCATGCTGTGGAACAGATACAGCCTCTCAAGTGTAACAGCCTTGTAGCGACGCTCTGACAGGGACACAAGTGATTAAAAGCAAGCAGTGAAACTCGGCAACACTGATTGCTCAGGAGTTGTTAGCTAACAGTCTGGATGGTTTCGCAGAAAAAAAACTTTCCCTGCATCTCCAGACTCTAACTTTCATCAATACTCTCACTGACATACCCATTACAGGACGTGCAACATATGTGTTACAAACGTATCAGCATTAAATATGTATAAATTCCCAATAGTACAAAGTTGCAATCAGGCTTTTTCTAAAACGTATATCTGTGGTTTCAACCACCTTATTCAAAGTGCAAAATGTATGTTTTTTCCAACTACATTTAGTAAGATCAAGTGGATATTTATCCTTAAAAGTGAAAACAGTACCTTCGTCAGTTCAATCTTGTAAGAACCTTGCAGATAAATGATGTTTTGAAGACGCAGCAGCCCTGCTACTGAGTAGTTATCCTCTGACCGCGGTCCTTCCCCCTGTGACCGATGACGTCTGACGTCACGAGTAAGCTGCGCACCTAGATATTCCTCTGTCAGTGATTGCGGCTGTCAAACGACGGTCATATGTGACTTGAAACAGCAAAGTATGATCTTGGCAATGAGTGTGTATTGACAATTCCTGCTCTTAGTGCATGGCACGCAGGAGGCTCAGATCTGTCTCAGTTGTCTTAGATCTCTATTACCTTTGGTATCCTTAGTTCAGCAGTTAGGGAAATTCCCAATGTAATAACCCGTGTTAAGAAATTCCCTAACTGCTGAAGGTGGTCGTATCAATAGAGATACGTTTTAGAAAAGCCAGATAGCAACTTTGTGCTATTTGGAATTGATAAATATTTAATGCTGATACTTTTTTTAACACATATGTTGCATGCTGCTCCACAAGTTAAATTAATTTAATTAATAGGCCTTTATTAAGTTGTTTTTATTAATACAGGGAGACGTCCCTCTTTTAGCTGATATCATCAATTTGATGAATTCATAGATAGGTTGTATAGGTGTTATATTTACATTTATGTTTTAATAAATATTCTATTTATATCATAAGCTGTTTTAGCGCCCTCACTTACCTTTGTTCACTACAGTACATACCCCATTTGGAAACAACAGGAGGAGTGTTTTCTTTATTGAGGAGTCTGATATATCTTTTAACCTAGCGCACTACTATACACCCTTGTACTACTAATAGACTGAAAAATCCTTTCTTTGAAGAATCAAATGGACATCTTTATTCTTCAACCACCTAAGCAGAGGCAAAGTAAAGACTGAGGTATGTATGAGGTATGAGGGATTTATATAGGGGTCTTAGGGTTTGGGAATCTTTGCCTCCTCCTAGTGGTAGAGAAGAGTAATTCCCAGGAGTAATGGATCATGGACTCTCACCACCTGTATGAAAGAAAAGGTAAAGTAGATAATTATAATGAATATGATACACTGCAGAATTTAAAATATATACCTGGGACAATATCCCTTTAAACAAATAGGCATTTATTAAAAACTTGAAAAGATAAAAACAAGTTAAAAGGAAAAAGATCTGACGCCTACTTCAAAGCTTTCTAAGAACAAAAGATAACTTGTTCTTAAATAGCAGATGACACTAATGATTAATAAGCGAATAATCACAAAATATGTGGCAAAAATGCACATTTACATTTTTGGGTTGGGAATGGAAAAACAAAATCATATTAAAAAAACAAATGATCTGATATAAAGCAGAAACAAATATGCTGTATTTCCTCAGGATAGTGGCATAAATTACTGTAGTATCGCTCTAGTGAAGCTCAATTAACGGTCTTGCTATGTGCAATGTGCATCTATCACCAGACATAATATCAAAGCTTTAATACTTCACAAACACACTGACAGTATAGTATACATTATACAGACTACATCATCTTATGTCACTGTTAATGTCTGCATTATGTAAGCGCAGACTCAAGTGATATTAGTAGGGTGCTTTACCTCTGCCTGCTTTCTATGAGCAAACTCATCCATCTTCAGCTTCATGTTCTCCTTGCGCTGCTGCCTTGGAAGTTTTTCTACTGCAGATTTTACCTTTTAAAAGAAAAGACATAAGCGTTAATGAATACTTGTTGACATGTTTAAAATCAAGCAACATTAGAAGAAGATCATGCTAGAATACTGTATAACATTTTTATCATGTCCTCTTTACAGATATTTTACAGGATTGTAATAAACTCACAACCCAAACTAAATATTAAACTTAAAGGGCCATGATACCCAAATGTTGAAACACTTTAAAGTTATGCAGCATAGCAGTAAAAAAGCTGACTAGAAAATATCACCTGAACATCTCTATGTAAAAAAGAAAGATATTTTACCTAAAAAATTCCTCAGTAGCAACATCCCATTGTAAAGGACTTCTAAGCAGCAAATCAGTATGTCTGACAGCTAAGGGAGCGAGCTTTTGTGCACACTCATCTTATTTCCCTATTCAGTTTAAGGAAGTTTACTATGAAATCTCATAAGAGTTAAGTCAAATCTCATGAGATCACAGTAAAAGAGTTCATGACCTCAGCACTGCTGATTGGCTGCTGTTCATTTCTTTATAAAAAAAAAAAAAATCCCTGCAGCTGAGCAACACCTGAAGTATAACTTTTTACACAGAACTTACTCTGCTGAGCTGAGGAAATTGTGAAGTAAAATATCTTCTTTTTTACATAGAGATGCTCAGGTGATATTTTCCAGTCAGCTTTTCGCAGTTATATTGCATCAGTTTCAAGTGATTTAGCATATGAGTATTATGTCCCTTTAATGGGACAGTTTACACCAAAATTGTTATTGTTTAAAAAGAGAGATAAAGCCTTTACTACTCATTCCCCATCTTTGTACAACCTACATTGTTATATTAATACACTTTATAACATTTAAACCTCTAAATTTCTGCCAGTTTCTAAGCCACTACAGAAATCCTCGTCACATGCTTTTTTATTTACTTTTAACAAGAGACTGCTAATTCATATGTGCTACATAGATAACAGGTCACAGAAGAAGGCAAAAGCCAAAACGCGTCAATACATAATAAATAAATAGCCCTAAGATAAGGGGGCTATCAGCAGAGGCTTAGATACAAGTTAATTACAAAGGTAAAAAGTATATTAATATAACCGTGTTGGTTATGCAAAACTGGGGAATGGGTAATAAAAGGGATGATTTTTTTTTTCCAAATAATACAACATAAAGAGAAAAAGCACACAAAAAAACACACACAAAAACACACAAAGTTTACATAAGATATCGTCAAACAGCTTATATATGTTTTAGAGAATATACGTTTTTCAAGTAGTATCACATATGTACTACATCATTTTAAGGTATAAAGCACTGCATAGAAACTTACATAGTGCTTGGGGATAATAATTAACTTCAGATTAAATAATATTTTTGTCAATAAATGAACATCAATGCTTATCAAGGTATAAAGGAATGCACAGACGTGCATCTATAACTTGAGAGTATTAATTAACATCAGGCTGAACAGTACATATGCCACTATATAAGCTAACTGTGTGAAAGCACATTTTTTCAAGTAATACAACATATACACTATATCTTTTTAAAGTATAAAGCAATGCATAGAAACTTACATAGTGTTTGAAAATATTAATTAGCTTCAAACTGAATAATATATTTGTCAATAAATGAATAAATACTAATGCTCATCAAGGTATAAAGAAATTCACAGAAGCGTATATATAATTTGAAAAACATAAATTATGCTTACCTGATCATTTTCTTTTCTTCCGATGGAAAGAGTCCACAGCTGCATTCATTACTTTTGGGAAAAAAGAACCTGGCCACCAGGAGGCAAAGACACCCCAGCCAAAGGCTTAAATACTCCTCCCACTTCCCTTATCCCCCAGTTATTCTGCAGAGGAACAAGGAACAGTAGAAGAAATATCTGGGTAAAAAAGGTGCCAGAAGAATAAAAAAAAATGGATGGGGAGCTGTGGACTCTTCCCATTGGAAGAAAAGAAAATGATCAGGTAAGCATAATTTATGTTTTTCTTCCTAAATGGAAAGAGTCCACAGCTGCATTCATTACTTTTGGGAAAACAATACCCAAGCTATAAAGGACACAATGCCAAAACGGGATGGTACAATAGGAGTCCCAATCTGAGGGCACCAGGCCTGAAAACCACTACCCAAAAAAAAAAAAACCAGCTTCGTCCGAAGCCAAGAAAACAGGAAGGGAAAAGGCCCCAAGGACACTGACTAGCAGATAGCTCGGAAGAATAGCTAGAGACAGCAACATTAGACTCAACTGAGCCAACAGTCCTCAGGGAGATATTGTTGCCCAACAGTCGGTCCCCCACCACAGATCCTTCACTAGCGAAGGGAACCCCAGCCGAAACTCCCAAAGGAATAAGGCAAGGAAGAACCAAACAGAAACCGAAAGTTTACCACAAACGCCATAAAAGGAAAAACTCCCAAATCAAACCAAGCTCGCAAGACCTAAATGGGTCCTGACAATAAGGGGAGGCAACGCCCAATACAAATAGAAACCAAAAGGCTTAGAACCAGGTAGCAGAACAGAGAAAAGGTTCTCCCAATATCCTGCAAATTATTGGAACAACTAGCTAGCACATGATCAAGGAGCAAACAGCTGCAGCTGGTTTCAAAGAGCAACCCTTCACTTGCCAGGCAGCAAGTCAACCAGCGCCTAGGAACAACTGAAAACGTAGACCAAACGTCATCCAAACTCAAAACACTAAAGTTATCAGACATGTAGCAGACCCAGAGGAAGGTAAATATCTGAGTCAAGAACACACAGCCATCCTCAGGATGACACAGAAGAAATACTTGCTAGAAGCGGCTACCAAACGTAAAGTGCTAAACCTCCACTACAGAAGGCACACTCTAGGCAACCAAAAACGCCAGACCTACACAAAGGTGTCAAAAATAAAGTGAGAGCCCAGAACCTCAACGAGGACCAATGCGCCCCCCAAAATCCGAGAAGAACAACGGATCTCAGGACCTACAGTACCTCCAGCAGGGCCAGCCCAATCATCGACAGGTCTGAATTTAGGGGACCAGAAAAACCCCAGCTCAAAAAACAAGCGGAAAAATGACACAACCATTACAACAGTGCTCGGATACTAACCCAAAACACCACATGGAGACCGTCGACAAGGCCGTAGACCTAGAGATCTAGCTAAGTCTCCGCATAGACTCAAGGCGCAGCCAGCAACTCTCCAGAAGGACAGAACAACCCAGAGAGCGTACCTCTCTCTGAAATAGGATAACCCGTCTGCCCAACCTCCTGAAGACAGGAGAAGCCCTAATATAGGGACCACACTTCCGAAAGAAGGATATATACGCCCCCCCTCAAGACAAAGGGGGCCGGCAAAAGGGCCAGGAGGACAGAGCACCTGCCCCCAGGACAAAGCCATAAGCTGAACCAAGAGAACAAATCTCCAACACCCTAACCTGGAAGGAATCCCCTGAAGATTGAAACTGGATAGCACACAGACAAGGTGCCATAGCTGCAGTGGTTCCACAGTGAACCATCTGCTTGCAGAGCAGCAAAGCCATCACAGTATTTCAGCAAGCCGACCAAGGGAAACCGACCAATAGGCGAAAGGCAAGCCCAAGGGGCATCGGCACCCAGAAAAACCTGGCCAACTGAACCAGTTCAACTAGCCCAACCAAAGGACCCAGTCCAAGTTTCCTGAAACTGGGGTACCCCAGACCAGCTCTAGAACCTAACAGTCCAGGAAAACCCGCAATGGGAACCACAAAGGAAACGCTGAGTGAGAACCTCAGCCACCGGAAGAACCAGGGCGAGGAGAACTGAAATCCCCCATCCGATATAAAAACCAGACCCCCGGGAGATAACCATATATACAATGTCCAAAACAAAATGGACAAGAAAAATTTGCAAGTCCTGACCAAAGACGAGACCACCCCTTGCCAGAGTCCAACACTCCAAGGAGCAAAGACCAAAACAAGGTCACTAAAGCCCTAGATGGAAATAGCCACAAGACGACCAAGAACAAGAGAATACCTTGAGGACAAAATCACTCGAGCAAAGGCTAGTCTCCACATCACCGCCATAAAATCAGAGGAGAAGATGAAAGATGGATGCGGAGCATTCCCCAGCTCCGGGGAAGAAACCCCAACAGAGCTCAAGGAGACCACACTGCCCATGTCCCTACAAAGGACCCTACCAGGTCCCCCTAAGGAACCCGAGGAATGGACGAAGTCCGAATGGTCTCAAGAAGAGAACCACAGCAGGAACAAGTCCAAGGACAATTCCAGAGCCCTAGAAGACCAAACTGCCCAAAATGGACGGAAGGAGGCGCTAAGCCCCCAATCCTCCCAAGAGAGGCAAAAAATTCTAGGCCCCGAGGAAATTGGAGCAAGGAGAGTGACACAGTGGAACTCCACTGACCCGGTCAACCAGATTGAAGGCCGATTAAGGCCTGACACAATCCCCCTGCCATACGGATCCTTTTAGAGTGCTTAGCTGAACTTGTAAAGAAAAACAAGAAAACACACCGGACCAGCCAGGTAGAACAGGCGCCACTTGTCTGAATAAGCCACAGGACAGAAGATCTGAATCCCAGCAGGACCAGCCGTAGCTGAGGTCATAACTGTCAAGTTGCCTAAAACCTCCCTCAGAGGGGAAGGTCAAACAGACAAACATAGGACTAACGTGTCCCTTAAAGGGACACTCAATCAAAATGAAACTTTCATTATTCAGATAGAGCATGCCATCTTAAACAACTTTCCAATTTACTTCCATTAACTAAATGTGCACATTCTTTTTATATTTAAACTTTTTGAATCACCAGCTCCTACTGAGCATCTGCAGAATAAACGTGTATGCATTTGTGAATGGCTGATCGCTGTCACATGGTACGTGTATGCATTTGTGATTGGCTGATGGCTGTCACATGGTACAGGGGGAGTGGAAAAAAGGAAATTTATGCTTATCTGATAAATTTATTTCTTTTCGATACGATGAGTCCACGGATTTAATCCTTACTTGTGGGATATCGCCTCTTGGTCAGCAGGAGGTGGCAAAGAGCACCACAGCAAAGCTGTATAAATAGCTCCTCCCTTCCCTCCCAACCCAGTCATTCGACCGAAGTTAGGAAGAGAAAGGAAAAGCCAAGGTACAGAGGTGTCTGAAGTTGAACAAAAAATTAATAACCTGTCTCATAGAACAGGGCGGGCCGTGGACTCATCGTATCGAAAAAGAAATAAATTTATCAGGTAAGCATAAATTTCCTTTTCTTTTTCAAGATACGATGAGTCCACCGATTTCATCCTTACTTGTGGGATACAATACCAAAGCTATAGTACACGGATGAAACAGGAGGGACAAGACAGGGAACCCAAACGGAAGGCACCACTGCTTGAAGAACTTTCCTCCCAAAAACAACCTCATTTGAGGCAAAGGTATCAAATTTGGAAAAAGTGTGAAGAAACGACCAAGTCGCAGCCTTGCAAATCTGTTCAACAGAAGCATCACTCCTGAATGCCCACGAGGAAGCCACAGCCCTAGTGGAATGAGCTGTAATTCTTTCAGGATGTAATTCTTTCAGGAGACTGCTGTGCAGCAGTCTCATATGCAAAACGGATGAAACTCTTCAGCAATAAAAAAAGAAAGGTAGCTTTCTGACCCCCTACGTTTCCCAGAAAAAAACACAAACAAAGAAGGTGATTGACGAAAGTCCTTAGTAGCTTGCAAGTAGAACTTTAAAGCACGGACCACACCTAAATCATGTAACAGGCGTTCCTTCTGAGAAGAAGGATTAGGACACAAAGATGGAAACACAATTCCTGATGAATGTTCTGAACTGAAACAACCATAGGAAGAAACCCAGGTTTAGTACACAACACCACCTTATCCGCATGGAAAATAAGAAAATGAGAATTATATTGTGATGCTGAAAGCTCTGATTCTCTTCGAGCAGAAAAAATAGCAACCAAAAATAAAACTTTCCAAGATAATAACTTAATATCTATGGAAAACATAGGTTCATACGGAACCCCTTGAAGAACACTAAGAACTAAATTCAAACTCCAAGGAGGAGTAATAGGTCTAAATACAGGCCTTATTCTAATCAGAGCCTGACAAAAGGATTGTACATCTGGAACATCTGCCAGACATTTGAGTAACAAAATAGACAAAGCAGAAATCTGTCCCTTCAGGGAACTAACGGATAACCCCTTCTCCATTTCTTCTCGGAGAAAGGACAAAATACTGGGAATCCTTACCCTACTCCATGAGTAACCCATGAATCCTCACCAATAAAGATATGCACGCCATATCTTAAGGTAAAACTTCCTAGTAACAAGCTTACATGCCTGGATTAAGGTATCTATGACCGAATCAAAGAAACCTCGCTTGCATAGATCAAACATCCAATCCCCAAGCAATCAGCTTCACAGAAACTAGATTAGGGTGAAAAAGGGACCCTGAAGAAGAGATTCCTCCCCGACAGAAGAGTCCAAGGTTACAGAGATGACATGGTCAGCAGTTTAGCATACCAAATTCTGCGAGACCACGCAGAAGCGAAGAGAAGCACCGATGCCTTCTCCTATTTGATCAGAAACAAACCCCTGACAAAAAAACACAAATGGGGGAAAAAAGAACCTAGGCTGAAAGACTGAAGAACCGCCAAGGCAGTTATCCGCTCAGACTAGGGCCCTCGGACCTGGACCCGTATCCCGAAAACTAGACATTCTGTCAAGATGCCATGATAACCAACTCCAGCCGACCCCATTTAAGAATCAGGAAGGAGAAACTCCCGGATGGAGATCCCACTCACCCAGATGAAAAAGACTGTCTACTCAGAAAATCCGCTTCCCAAGTGTCCACCCCTGGGATAAGGATCGCTGACAGAGAGTAAGAATGAAACTGGGCCGAAGCCAACTGAGGCCAGAAGAGAAAAGAATTGAAGCTTGCTCTCAGTTGTAGGAAATCGAAGAACAGACTCTGCTGGAGTCCTCACTCTGCTAAATCATGTACCCTGGAACAGGTGATCCAGAGACAACCACCATAGAAAAGAGTCCCTTGTCTCCTGCTTCAGAGTTAATTGAGGAGATAAGTTTGCATAGTCTCCGTTCCATTGCCTGAGTATGCTCAACCGCATAGGTTTGAGGTGGAACGAACAAACATAACTTGAAGTGTCACAAGGCGCTGCTCATTTTATCAACCCCTGAAGGATGAAAGGTTGAATGGACCGCACCGGGGATTGAACCTGCAACCCTCGGGTTTTCACAGAGCTCAGCCACAGTGCCTTAGCATGCTGAACTATCTGTCCAGCTAACGTCCAGTCCGTCACCGTCAGCCCGAATACCACTATGTACTGAGCCACTGAAGGTCGAGAAGTGGACTGAAGGCCCAGACCAGTAATGATAGACCTTTATTTCCTGACCTCAGTCAGAAAAATCCGAATTGACGTGGAATCTGTCATGATTCCCAAAAAGCTACCCTTGTGCTTGAGACAAAGGAACACCTTTCCAAAGTCACCTTCCACCCGTGAGCTCACGGGAATAATGATACCATGTCCGTGAAAATCTTGCTTGCTGACCACGTATGGGAAGTGTTTGTCCATAAAGGCAAACCCTAGAACCCGAGACAAATCTCGTGAACGGCACAGGAAGGTACTTGACCCCTATTCCACCGTTGACATAAATTGACCTTCTAGGATCAAGGGAAAAAAATCAATAGTGCCCGCCTTGAAGGACAGTACCCTTCTTCAAAAAATGGACTGAAGATACCTTCCTTCGGGAACCATAACCCGATCGGTAACCCCAGATCCTGTACCAATATTAGAACTGGAGCAATCACCCCCAGGTCTGAGAGGTCTCCTACACAGCGTAAGGACGTCTCTCCCTTTGTCTGATTCTTAGACAATCTAGAAAGCAGAAACTGCCTCTGAGAGGAAACCATTTGAGCTTGAAACCAAACTAGAGCGAAAACGAAAGCCAGCCCCTACAAGATCCAATCCCGGACCGGAGCATGTTCCCCATGCTGTCTTTAATTCAACAGCAGACTATGCGTTCACCAAAATCTTAGTCATAGAACACATAGCCATAAAAATAAGGCTCTAACCATAAGGTACCAAGAGCTGGAACAGAGCCACCTACGCTCCCAGTTTGACAACTGGAAGGGAAGAAAGTGAAAAAAGAATTAGCCAATATGCCGCCACACCAGTGACGGTAGCAAAGTACACAGATGGTTGCCATTGTAAACCCTGGTGTGTGTCCCACAACTAAATTTAGCCCATTAGGACTATTCTCTAAGAGTATAGAAGTTCACGTAGTGATCACTCCTTCCCCCCTAAGGAATGCCGTCCAACCTCTTAGCTGATACGGCCAAAGGAAACAGTCTTGTACATATAGAGAACGCCCAAGGCACCAATTCCATCTGAAACTGAAATTCTCAGTAACATGGAGAAACCGTTAGAATAGCAATTCTTCCAGCAAGGCTAAACCCTATGTAAAAACATAGAATGCATCAAAACCCTGAGTGGAGTGTGAAGGACACGCAGGACACTGCATGCGGGCCATAAAATTTTCGATTGTAAATTTGTGGCCATGTGTTGACAGACTCCCAAACAGCAATCGTCGAAGAGGGAATAGGTTCAAAAAGAAAAAAATTATTTGAACATAGGAAACCATACTGTTCCTTTAATTCTGAAAATTAACTCTATGCTTGAGTGCGTTTGTTAGTTCATCCTTTATGACTGAGGATGAAACAAAGAAAACAGCTGAAATTCATTTAATATAATGCACACAGAACAAAACGCTACTGTCCCTTTAATTCTTAAAGAAACTCATTCTTGTGAGAGTTTGCACCATCCTACGTCACAAAGGATGATTGAACAAACAAAACAGCCGCAATTCTTTTAACAAAATTTACACCAACATTTTTTTACTGTCTCTTTAAATTTTAAAAGAACGTTTTATTTCTGTTGTGCAGAAACAATCCAATAACATAAAAACTGCTGCAACTAGACATCGCTACGTACATCAAAAGCAAAGTCTTTGCAAGGAACCGCAGAGCACTGCCTGTGGGTCATAAATTAATCTGGACACTACAGAGAAAAAATTGTGGCATGGATTAAGCGGTGTCACCGGACTCCTAACAGCCATAGCTTTAGAAGGAGTAATTAAATAAAAAAATCAACATATGAAAAACATAATTTATGCTTACCTGATAAATTTATTTCTCTTGTAGTGTATCCAGTCCACGGATCATCCATTACTTATGGGATATTCTCCTTCCCAACAGGAAGTTGCAAGAGGATCACCCACAGCAGAGCTGCTATATAGCTCCTCCCCTAACTGTCATATCCAGTCATTCGACCGAAAACAAACAGAGAAAGGAGAAACCATAGGGTGCAGTGGTGACTGTAGTTTAATTAAAATTTAGACCTGCCTTAAAAAGGACAGGGCGGGCCGTGGACTGGATACACTACAAGAGAAATAAATTTATCAGGTAAGCATAAATTATGTTTTCTCTTGTTAAGTGTATCCAGTCCACGGATCATCCATTACTTATGGGATACCAATACCAAAGCTAAAGTACACGGATGATGGGAGGGACAAGGCAGGATTAAGCGCAAGGAACTGCCTGAAGAACCTTTCTCCCAAAAACAGCCTCCGAAGAAGCAAAAGTATCAAATTTGTAAAATTTGGAAAAAGTGTGAAGCGAAGACCAAATCGCGGCCTTGCAAATCTGTTCAACAGAGGCCTCATTTTTAAAGGCCCAGGTGGAAGCCACAGCTCTAGTGGAATGAGCTGTAATCCTTTCAGGGGGCTGCTGTCCAGCAGTCTCATAGGCTAGGCGTATTATGCTCCGAAGCTAAAAGGAAAGAGAGGTTGCCGAAGCTTTTTGACCTCTCCTCTGTCCAGAGTAAACGACAAACAGGGTAGATGTTTGACGAAAATCTCTAGTAGCTTGTAAGTAAAACTTCAAGGCACGGACTACGTCCAGATTATGTAAAAGACGTTCCTTCTTTGAAGAAGGATTAGGACACAATGATGGAACAACAATCTCTTGATTGATATTCTTGTTAGAAACCACCTTAGGTAAAAACCCAGGTTTGGTACGCAGGACTACCTTATCTGCATGAAAAATCAGATAAGGAGAATCACATTGTAAGGCAGATAGCTCAGAGACTCTCCGAGCCGAGGAAATAGCCATCAAAAACAGAACTTTCCAAGAAAAAAAGTTTAATATCAATGGAATGAAGGGGTTCAAACTGAACTCCTTGAAAAACTTTAAGAACCAAGTTTAAGCTCCACGGGGGAGCAACAGGTTTAAACACAGGCTTAATTCTAACCAAAGCCTGGCAAAATGCCTGGACGTCTGGAACCTCTGCCAGACGCTTGTGCAAAAGAATAGACAGAGCAGAAATCTGTCCCTTTAAGGAACTAGCTGATAATCCTTTGTCCAAGCCCTCTTGGAGAAAAGACAATATTCTAGGAATCCTAACCTTACTCCATGAGTAATTCTTGGATTCACACCAATAAAGATATTTACTCCATATCTTGTGGTAGATTTTCCTGGTAACAGGCTTTCGTGCCTGTATTAAAGTATCAATGACTGACTCGGAGAAGCCACGCTTTGATAGAATCAAGCGTTCAATCTCCATGCAGTCAGTCTCAGAGAAATTAGATTTGGATGATTGAAAGGACCTAGTATCAGAAGGTCCTGTCTTAGAGGCAGAGTCCATGGTGGAAAGGATGACATGTCCACTAGGTCTGCATACCAAGTCCTGCGTGGCCACGCAGGCGCTATCAGAATCACTGATGCTCTCTCCTGTTTGATTTTGGCAATCAGTCGAGGGAGCAGAGGAAACGGTGGAAACACATAAGCCAGGTTGAAGAACCAAGGCGCTGCTAGAGCATCTATCAGCGTCGCTTCTGGGTCCCTGGACCTGGATCCGTAACAAGGAAGCTTGGCGTTTTGGCGAGACGCCATGAGATCCAACTCTGGTTTGCCCCAACGATCAATCAACTGAGCAAACACCTCCGGATGGAGTTCCCATTTCCCCGGATGGAAAGTCTGACGACTTAGAAAATCCGCCTCCCAGTTCTCCACGCCTGGGATATGGATTGCTGACAGGTGGCAAGAGTGGTACTCTGCCCAGCGAATTATTTTTGAGACTTCTAACATCGCTAGGGAACTCCTGGTTCCCCCGTGATGGTTGATGTAAGCCACAGTCGTGATGTTGTCCGAATGAAATCTGATGAACCTCAGTGTTGCTAACTGAGGCCAAGCCAGAAGAGCATTGAATATCGCTCTTAACTCCAGAATATTTATTGGAAGGAGTTTCTCCTCCTGAGTCCACGATCCCTGTGCCTTCAGGGAATTCCAGACTGCACCCCAAACTAGAAGGCTGGCATCTGTTGTTACAATTGTCCAATCTGGCCTGCGAAAGGTCATACCCTTGGACAGGTGTACCCAAGACAACCACCAGAGAAGAGAATCTCTGGTCTCTTGATCCAGATTTAGCAGAGGGGACAAATCTGTGTAATCCCCATTCCACTGACTCAGCATGTATAATTGCAGCGGTCTGAGATGAAGGCGCGCAAATGGCACTATGTCCATTGCCGCTACCATTAAGCCGATTACCTCCATACACTGAGCTACTGAAGGGCGCGGAACCGAGTGAAGAACACGGCAAGCATTTAGAAGTTTTGATAACCTGGACTCCGTCAGGTAAATTTTCATTTCTACAGAATCTATAAGAGTCCCTAAGAAGGAGACTCTTGTGAGTGGGGATAGAGAACTCTTTTCCTCGTTCACTTTCCACCCCGTGCGACCTCAGAAATGCCAGAACTATCTCTGTATGAGACTTGGCAACTTGAAAGCTTGACGCCTGTATCAGGATGTCGTCTAGATACGGAGCCACCGCTATGCCTCGCGGTCTTAGAACCGCCAGAAGTGAGCCCAGAACCTTTGTAAAGATTCTCGGGGCTGTAGCCAACCCGAAGGGAAGAGCTACATATTGGTAATGCCTGTCTAGAAAGGCAAACCTTAGAAACCGATGATTATCTTTGTGAATCGGTATGTGAAGGTAGGCATCCTTTAAGTCCACTGTGGTCATGTACTGACCTTCTTGGATCATGGGTAGGATGGTCCGAATAGTTTCCATTTTGAAAGATGGAACTCTGAGGAATTTGTTTAAGATCTTTAGATCCAAAATTGGTCTGAAGGTTCCCTCTTTTTTGGGAACCACAAACAGATTCGAATAAAAACCCTGTCCTTGTTCCGTCCGCGGAACTGGATGGATCACTCCCATAACTAGGAGGTCTTGCACACAGCGTAGGAATGCCTCTTTCTTTATCTGATTTGCAGATAGCCTTGAAAGATGAAATCTCCCTTGTGGAGGGGAAGCTTTGAAGTCCAGAAGATATCCCTGAGATATGATCTCCAACGCCCAGGGATCCCGAACATCTCTTGCCCACGCCTGGGCGAAGAGAGAAAGTCTGCCCCCTACTAGATCCGTCGCCGGATAGGGGGCCGTTCCTTCATGCTGTCTTAGAGGCAGCAGCAGGCTTTCTGGCCTGCTTGCCTTTGTTCCAGGACTGGTTAGGTTTCCAGGCCTGCTTAGATTGAGCAAAAGTTCCCTCTTGTTTTGAAGCGGAGGAAGTTGATGCTGCACCTGCCTTGAAATTTCGAAAGGCACGAAAATTAGACTGTTTGGCCTTTGCTTTGGCCCTGTCCTGAGGAAGGGTGTGACCCTTACCTCCAGTAATGTCAGCAATAATTTCCTTCAAACCAGGCCCGAATAAGGTCTGCCCATTGAAAGGAATGTTGAGTAATTTAGACTTCGAAGTCACGTCAGCTGACCAGGATTTAAGCCATAGCGCCCTACGCGCTTGGATGGCGAATCCGGAATTCTTAGCCGTTAGTTTAGTCAAATGAACAATGGCATCAGAAACAAATGAGTTAGCTAGCTTAAGTGTTCTAAGCTTGTCAATAATTTCAGTCAATGGAGCTGTATGGATGGCCTCTTCCAGGGCCTCAAACCAGAATGCCGCCGCGGCCGTGACAGGCGCAATGCATCCAAGGGGCTGTAAAATAAAACCTTGTTGAATAAACATTTTCTTAAGGTAACCCTCCAATTTTTTATCCATTGGATCTGAAAAAGCACAACTGTCCTCAACCGGGATAGTAGTACGCTTTGCTAAAGTAGAAACTGCTCCCTCCACCTTAGGGACCGTCTGCCATAAGTCCTGTGTAGTGGTGTCTATTGGAAACATTTTTCTAAATATAAGAGGTGGGGAAAAAGGCACACCCGGTCTATCCCACTCCTTGCTAATAATTTCTGTAAGCCTTTTAGGTATAGGAAAAACATCAGTACACACCGGTACTGCATAGTATTTATCCAGCCTACACAATTTCTCTGGTACTGCAACTGTGTTAGTCATTCAGAGCAGCTAATACCTCCCCAAGCAACACACGGAGGTTCTCAAGCTTAAATTTAAAATTAGAAATCTCTGAATCAGGTTTCCCCGAATCAGAGATGTCACCCACAGACTGAAGCTCTCCGTCCTCATGATCTGCATATTGTGACGCAGTATCAGACATGGCCCTTACAGCATCTGCACGCTCTGTATTTCTCCTAACCCCAGAGCAATCGCGCTTGCCTCTTAATTCAGGCAACCTGGATAATACCTCTGACAGGGTATTATTCAAGATTGCAGCCATGTCCTGCAAGGTAATCGTTATGGGCGTCCCTGATGTAATTGGCGCCATATTAGCGTGCATCCCCTGAGCGGGAGGGGAAGGGTCTGACACGTGGGGAGAGTTAGTCGGCTTAATTTCCCCCTCGTCAGAATCTTCTGGTGATATTTATTTTATAGTTAAAGACTGATATTTACTGTTTAAGGTGAAATCAATACATTTAGTACACATTCTCCTATGGGGCTCCACCATGGCTTTCAAACATAATTAACAAGTAGTTTCCTCTGTGTCAGACATGTTTAAACAGACTAGCAATGAGACTAGCAAGCTTGGAAAACACTTTAAACAAGTTTACAAGCAATATAAAAAACGTTACTGCACCTTTAAGAAACACAAATTTTGTCAAAATTTGAAATAACAGTGAAAAAAGGCAGTTACACTAACGAAATTTTTACAGTGTATGTAACAAGTTAGCAGAGCATTGCACCCACTTGCAAATGGATGATTAACCCCTTAATACCCAAAATGGAATAATAAAAGACAAAAACGTTTTTTTTTCCCCCCCCCCCCCAAACAGTCACAACTGCCACAGCTCTACTGTGGCTTTTAACCTCCCTCAAAAACGACTTTGAAGCCTTTTGAGCCCTCCAGAGATGTCCTGGATCATGCAGAGGGAAACTGAATGTCTCTGTCAGTATTTTTATCTGCACAGAAAAGCACTAAAAAAGGCCCCTCCCACTCATATTACAACAGTGGAAAGCCTAAGGAAACTGTTACTAGGCAAAATTCAAGCCAGCCATGTGGAAAAAAACTAGGCCCCAATAAGTTTTATCACCAAATACATATAAAAACGATTAAACATGCCAGCAAACATTTTATATTACATTTTTGTAAGAGTATGTATCTCTATTAATAAGCCTGATACCAGTAGCTCTCACTGCATTTAAGGCTTTACTTACATTAGTTCGGTATCAGCAGCATTTTCTAGCAAATTCCATCCCTAGAAAAATATTAACTGCACATACCTTATTGCAGGAAAACCTGCACGCCATTCCCTCTCTGAAGTTACCTCACTCCTCAGAATATGTGAGAACAGCCATGGATCTTAGTTACTTCTGCTAAGATCATAGAAAACGCAGGCAGATTCTTCTTCTAAATACTGCCTGAGATAAACAGTACACTCCGGCACCATTTAAAAATAACAAACTTTTGATTGAAGAATAAACTAAGTATAAAACACCACACTCCACTTACGACCTCCATCTTGGTTGAGGCTTGCAAGAGAATGACTGGATATGAGTTAGGGGAGGAGCTATATAGCAGCTCTGCTGTGGGTGATCCTCTTGCAACTTCCTGTTGGGAAGGAGAATATCCCATAAGTAATGGATGATCCGTGGACTGGATACACTTAACAAGAGAAATATGTGACTGTTTCTTTAAATTTTAAGAAGAATAACATTTTTCCATTCAATAACCAGCAAAAAAATAGGGCAAATTTTTTGCTAGATCAGAACACCCCTCAGCAGTATCCCCTCTGAGTATGATGTTCTAAACCGGAACCCCACCGCATCAAGGAAAATTAGGTCACAATCCGACTCATTTCTGTCGGCAAGTAAGCCTACAATATATTAAAATATGTGTCTTTGGACCCTTCCATTTTGTTATAGAGAAGGGAAAAAACAGGACACGCTCATGAACGTATATAACATATCTCCCGGTCGGCATATAGAGATATTGAACCGCCGGGGGAGATACTGAGTGCACCATGCAAATGGCATCCCAAGGACTGCCCATTGTGGGCGATGACACAACAGACATCTCCCGGGTGGCATTGTTTGTGAATCGCCGGGAGATAAAGAGGACTCGCTCACAGAAACATTGCTGCTCAAGTACCGCCCTTCGTGGACATTACCACAACAGGTATCTCCAGGCGTCATGCTAGATGTATTGAACCGCCGGGAGATAAATAAGGCGCGCAAATGCAAAGTGCATCCCCAAGGACCGCCCTTCGTGGGCGTATGTAGAGAGACTGCTAACAGCCATCAATCATACAGTCATCTCCCGGTCGCCATGTTTAACTGCCGGGAGATGTAACAAAGTGCCCCCTGTGACTGTTTCTTTTGCCAAATAAATAAAAAAGCGCTCAATTACCCCCATAGTTTCTTTATTCAGAAGCATAGGGAAAGA
>NC_069504.1:395337962-395352962 GCF_027579735.1 Bombina bombina | reverse complement strand
CTAGTTATTCTCATTTAGTATACTGGGCTCAATCCTTTTAGCATATCTAGTTGGGGAAAGAGGATGGCATAAGACAGAGAGATACTCTGAGGTAGCATGCCTATCTACTTTACATTTAGCATATTTTAATCACACAAACCTCAGGAATATTAATGTTGTTGGTTAAAGTATACAAACTAATAAAATCTACTGTAACTTGCTTTCCAAACATAATCAACATAGGGACTTTCACCCAAAACATGCCAATGCACGGTACATGTGTATATTTAAATAATCAAGGTTACAGAAAACTAAACATTTTGAATGTTCCGTGTATGAGGCCTTCAGAAAAGTCTTAGCCTAAGGCTGGGTGCAGGTTCCATAACTGTCCGAATTTTTATGACTTTTTGTAGATAGAGTAATGGTCAATTGTATCTATGATATGGTACTATTGAAATACTCCTAAAACATTCATACCTTGGGCCATCGTAGATTTGGGTACTCTATATTAAAAGGTGGCGTAATTAGGAGGTATATCTGTTTTATCTATATAGGGGAGGCTATCTAAAATCAGGATATACAAACATCAAATGGGTATCTCAAAGTCTCAAGCATATTTTATCTTATATACTCTAGGGCATGCACGTTAACAGTCAATGGGCAACATATATGAGCTAAAACAGCTGGTAATAACCACTGCACACCTAGGTCACAAGGAAGCACACAGTACTCAAGTTTAAGTATGGTACAATTTGCTAGGATATTCCCTTCTTCAAATATATAGGCAAATACTATGCTATCGGCATGATCCTACACACAAATGTATGGGGTATCTTTAAATAACTATAGGTCCCGTAATAGAATAACAACTCACAATGTACCCTATTTTACAACACAGCAACTCAGACACAGTCCAGAGTCTCTCTCAGCCAGTTTCTTGTCTGTGCTTCTTAGAAGTAAGGAATCTATACTCCCGGCCAGGCACGGTCAAATCATTAAAAAGTATACCTCCAGGATCCCATTTCAGAATTAGGTGGCCAAATAGGAACGATCCGACAGAGGAAAAGAATGTCTCGCATGACCTGTGCCAGTTTATTTTGGATAGGTAGTGCAGCCGTCCTTGTATTGGGTTTCTTGCTAGAGTTGTAAATTTTTTTAAGACTAAGAGGAAAATGCTGTGGTCGCTCAGTAGATGGTCAGTACCAGAATCTCCTGTCCTCTTCAGGAGTGTAGACCAGAACCTTCAGGCTTTTCGGAATAAGCTATCTCGAAGGGATTCTCACCTGCAAAGCTCGTTACCAAGCACTTTTCACCCATCTGATCAGTCCCCTGAAATGTTATGTCTCCATCCGCTTTCCCTGCAATGCCAGAAGTGTGCAGTAGATGCTGGGGCCCCAGAGCATCTCCGCTAACACCACCAGTGCCGGTTGAGCTTGAGTAAACTTCTGTCATGGATCCAAAGTTATCCGTGGGATAAGTTTGAGATTATTGCATCAGCGACAAAGATTATCTAGTGCTAATTTAGGAGTCGAGCAAGTGACCCATACATTTTAAAGATTCAATTCGCCTCCACTTGATGTCTTTATATGATTTTAAAGTAATTATATGAAAATATGCGACTCCGCCCCCCATGATCTATCTTTTTAAACAATAAAAAATTGGGAGTAGACTGTCCCTTTAAAGGATTACTTTCTGTTATCATTTTTAAGCCAAACAACTAACATATTAAAGTTAATAAACATTAATTAAAAGCTACTGACCTATATTTTCTCCAAAACGAAGTTTCATAACGTTATAAAAGTTATATCTTTTATTCCCCGATGATGTCACGTTATCCTGCCCACTATTTTCAGCACTGTGTGTTCAAAATACTTAAACCAATGAAATTGTGTTTAAAGCTCCATTTTGAAACCTAGGTATTGTAAACGGATTGGTACAGAGCAAAGGATACCCACGGAGTGGGTTTGGAAAACAATTAAATTTGCAGACAAGATTTCTGATATACGGTAGAGATATGTTAATGAAATGCTATTGATAAAAAGCGTATTTGGGGTAGTTAGTTAGTAACAGGCATAGAAAATATTTACTTACAGTGGCCCTTTAAGCATGCCATTTTAAACAACATTCCAATTCACTTCTATTATCAGTTTTGCTTAGTTCTCTTGGTATCTTTTTATAAAGAGTAGTCCTTGGTGAGTTTAGGAATGTGCACGTGCCTTATAGTGATGTTATACATAGTCACAAAGATTGCACTCCTGACCTCCTATCAGTCTACCTAGGTTTTTCTTCAAAGGATAACAAGAGAAAAAAAAACACAAATTTGATAACAGAAGTAAATTGGAAGGTTGTTTAAAATGGCATGCTGTACCTGAATTATGAACGTTTAATATTTTTTTTAACATTTGCACCATCATTGTGAATTATCTTGTTCTCTTGCAAATTAGTATACCTTGTTACTTCCCTCCTCCTTTGCAATGTCCTCTTTCATTAACCACCTATATACAAAAATAGACCACTGTAGAACTAGATCAGAATCCTTGTTCAACACCATAAGTCAACAATTAGATATTCTCCATAGCACTTCTCACTAGAACAATACAATATCTCCAAGCAGTTAATATGCTGAACCAGTTTTTCTTAGTTTTCAAAATATTACTACACAAGAAAAGGTCTGTCTTAAATAAAATACAAAACAGAAAGTGCAAAGTTTAAATGTAATAAAACAATCTGAAGTGTAAAGTAATATAAAATACAAAAGCACAAAGTGTAAATGCAGCAGAACTCTCATGTCATGCAGTGCTATATTGCACTGGGCTTGTCTCTTCTTCACATTCAGAAATGCAATGAACGCCCCTTGGGAAAAAATTTTAGCAAAATCTGCATTTTTTGGAATTACACTAGGGATCTCGCAGTGCTGGAGGATAATTTTATATCATGACATCGGAGCAGAGAGGTATAATCAGGCCCTATATGAGATATAAATATTATGAGGTAGGTGGTGTGGGAGAAATGTAAATATTTTGAGGTAGGTGCTGTAGGATTGATGTAAATATTTTGAGGTACGTGGTGTGGGATAGATGTAAATATTTTGGAGGTGGGTGGTGTGGGATAGATGTAAATATTTTGAAGTAGGTGGTGTGGGATAGGGAAGAGAGGCCAATAAGCAAATGTAGGCCACAAATTTAGGTTCTAATATTTAATAACACTCTTTTCCATTTACTGACGCGTCAATTAAAACAAAAACAAAAAAACACATAAATTATGCCTACCAGATAATTTTTTTCCTTCTGTATAAGGAGAGTCCACAGTTGTTGGGAAATACTGAACCTGGCCACCAGGAGGAGGCAAAGACACCCCAGCCAAAGGCTTAAATACCTCCCCCAGTTCCCCCACCCCCAAGTCATTTTGCAGAGAGAACAAGGAACAGTAGGAGAAATATCAGGGTATAAAAGGTGCTAGAAGAAAAAACATAATTTATGCTTACCTGATAAATTCCTTTCTTCTGTAGTGTGATCAGTCCACGGGTCATCATTACTTCTGGGATATTACTCCTCCCCAACAGGAAGTGCAAGAGGATTCACCCAGCAGAGCTGCATATAGCTCCTCCCCTCTACGTCACTCCCAGTCATTCGACCAAGGACCAACGAGAAAGGAAAAGCCAAGGGTGAAGTGGTGACTGGAGTATAAATTAAAAAATATTTACCTGCCTTAAAAACAGGGCGGGCCGTGGACTGATCACACTACAGAAGAAAGGAATTTATCAGGTAAGCATAAATTATGTTTTCTTCTGTTAAGTGTGATCAGTCCACGGGTCATCATTACTTCTGGGATACCAATACCAAAGCAAAAGTACACGGATGACGGGAGGGATAGGCAGGCTCTTTATACAGAAGGAACCACTGCCTGAAGAACCTTTCTCCCAAAAATAGCCTCCGATGAAGCAAAAGTGTCAAATTTGTAAAATTTGGAAAAAGTATGAAGCGAAGACCAAGTTGCAGCCTTGCAAATCTGTTCAACAGAGGCCTCATTCTTGAAGGCCCAAGTGGAAGCCACAGCTCTAGTAGAATGAGCTGTAATTCTTTCAGGAGGCTGCTGTCCAGCAGTCTCATAAGCTAAACGAATTATGCTACGAAGCCAAAAAGAAAGAGAGGTAGCGGAAGCTTTTTGACCTCTCCTCTGCCCAGAGTAAATGACAAACAGAGAAGACGTTTGTCGAAATTCCTTAGTTGCCTGTAAGTAAAATTTTAGAGCACGGACTACATCCAGGTTGTGCAGTAGACGTTCCTTCTTTGAAGAAGGATTTGGGCATAAAGAAGGAACAACAATCTCTTGATTGATATTCCTGTTAGTAACTACCTTAGGTAAGAACCCAGGTTTAGTACGCAGGACTACCTTATCCGAATGAAAAATCAAATAAGGAGAATCACAATGTAAGGCTGATAATTCAGAGACTCTTCGAGCCGAGGAAATAGCCATTAAAAATAGAACTTTCCAAGATAACAACTTTATATCAATGGAATGAAGGGGTTCAAACGGAACGCCCTGTAAAACATTAAGAACAAGGTTTAAACTCCATGGTGGAGCAACAGTTTTAAACACAGGCTTAATCCTGGCCAAAGCCTGACAAAAAGCCTGGACGTCAGGAACTTCTGACAGACGTTTGTGTAACAGAATGGACAGAGCTTAGATCTGTCCCTTTAATGAACTAGCAGATAAACCCTTTTCTAAACCTTCTTGTAGAAAAGACAATATCCTAGGAATCCTAACCTTACTCCAAGAGTAACCTTTGGATTCACACCAATATAGGTATTTACGCCATATCTTATGGTAAATCTTTCTGGTAACAGGTTTCCTAGCCTGTATTAAGGTATCAATAACTGACTCAGAAAACCCACGTCTTGATAAAATCAAGCGTTCAATTTCCAAGCAGTCAGCTTCAGAGAAGTTAGATTTTGATGTTTGAAGGGACCCTGTATCAGAAGGTCCTGTTTCAGAGGTAGAGACCAAGGTGGACAGGATGACATGTCCACCAGGTCTGCATACCAAGTCCTGCGTGGCCACGCAGGTGCTATTAGAATCACTGATGCTCACTTTTGTTTGATTCTGGCAATCAATCGAGGAAGCAACGGGAAGGGTGGAAACACGTAAGCCATCCTGAAGTCCCAAGGTGCTGTCAGAGCATCTATCAGGACTGCTCCCGGATCCCTGGATCTGGACCCGTAACGAGGAAGCTTGGCGTTCTGTCGAGACGCCATGAGATCTATCTCTGGTTTGCCCCAACGTCGAAGTATTTGGGCAAAGACCTCCGGATGAAGTTCCCACTCCCCCGGATGAAAAGTCTGACGACTTAAGAAATCCGCCTCCCAGTTCTCCACTCCCGGGATGTGGATTGCTGACAGGTGGCAAGAGTGAGACTCTGCCCAGCGAATTATCTTTGATACTTCCATCATAGCTAGGGAGCTTCTTGTCCCTCCCTGATGGTTGATGTAAGCTACAGTCGTGATGTTGTCCGACTGAAACCTGATGAACCCCCGAGTTGTCAACTGGGGCCAAGCCAAGAGGGCATTGAGAACTGCTCTCAATTCCAGAATGTTTATTGGCAGGAGACTCTCCTCCTGACTCCATTGTCCCTGAGCCTTCAGAGAATTCCAGACGGCACCCCAACCTAGAAGGCTGGCGTCTGTTGTTACAATTGTCCAGTCTGGTCTGCTGAATGGCATCCCCCTGGACAGATGTGGCCGAGAAAGCCACCATAGAAGAGAATTTCTGGTCTCTTGATCCAGATTCAGAGAAGGGGATAAGTCTGAGTAATCCCCATTCCACTGACTTAGCATGCACAGTTGCAGTGGTCTGAGGTGTAAGCGTGCAAAGGGTACTATGTCCATTGCCGCTACCATTAAGCCGATTACCTCCATGCATTGAGCCACTGACGGGTGTTGAATGGAATGAAGGGTGCGGCAAGCACTTTGAAGTCTTGTTAGCCTGTCCTCTGTCAGGTAAATCTTCATTTCTACAGAATCTATAAGAGTCCCCAGGAAGGGAACTCTTGTGAGTGGAACGAGTGAACTTTTCTTTTCGTTCACCTTCCATCCATGTGACCTTAGAAATGCCAGCACTAACTCTGTATGAGACTTGGCAGTTTGAAAGCTTGAAGCTTGTATCAGAATGTCGTCTAGGTATGGAGCTACCGAGATTCCCCGCGGTCTTAGTACCGCCAGAAGAGCACCCAGAACCTTTGTGAAGATTCTTGGAGCTGTAGCCAATCCGAATGGAAGAGCCACAAACTGGTAATGCCTGTCTAGGAAGGCAAACCTTAGGTACCGATAATGATCTTTGTGAATCGGTATGTGAAGGTAAGCATCTTTTAAATCTACAGTGGTCATGTACTGACCCTCTTGGATCATAGGTAAAATTGTCCGAATAGTCTCCATCTTGAACGATGGAACTCTTAGGAATTTGTTTAGGATCTTTAAGTCCAGGATTGGTCTGAAAGTTCCCTCTTTTTTGGGAACCACAAACAGATTTGAATAAAACCCCTGTTCCTGTTCCGATCGTGGAACTGGATGGATTACTCCCATTAACAAGAGCTCTTGTACGCAGCGTAGAAACGCCTCTTTCTTTGTCTGGATTGTTGACAATCTTGACAGATGAAATCTCTCTCTTGGAGGAGAGTATTTGAAGTCCAGAAGGTATCCCTGAGATATTATCTCTAGCGCCCAGGGATCCTGAACATCTCTTGCCCAAGCCTGGGCGAAGAGAGAAAGTCTGCCCCCCACTAGATCCGATCCCGGATCGGGGGCCCTCAATTCATGCTGTTTTAGGGGCAGCAGCAGGTTTCCTAGTCTGCTTGCCCCTGTTCCAGGACTGGTTAGGTTTCCAGCCTTGTCTGTAGCGAGCAACAGCTCCTTCCTGTTTTGGTGCAGAGGAAGTTGATGCTGCTCCTGCTTTGAAATTACGAAAGGAACGAAAATTAGACTGTCTAGTCTTGGCTTTGGCCTGAGGCAGGGCATGGCCTTTACCTCCTGTAATGTCAGCGATAATCTCTTTCAACCCGGGCCCGAATAATGTCTGCCCTTTGAAAGGTATATTAAGCAATTTAGACTTAGAAGTAACATCAGCTGACCAGGATTTTAGCCACAGCGCCCTGCGTGCCTGAATGGCGAATCCTGAATTCTTCGCCGTAAGTTTAGTAAGATGTACTACGGCCTCCGAAATGAATGAATTAGCTAGTTTAAGGACTCTAAGCCTGTCCGTAATGTCGTCCAGAGTAGCTGAACCAATGTTCTCTTCCAGAGACTCAATCCAGAATGCCGCTGCAGCCGTGATCGGCGCAATGCATGCAAGGGGTTGCAATATAAAACCTTGTTGAACAAACATTTTCTTAAGGTAACCCTCTAATTTTTTATCCATTGGATCTGAAAAAGCACAGCTATCCTCCACCGGGATAGTGGTACGCTTAGCTAAGGTAGAAACTGCTCCCTCCACCTTAGGGACCGTTTGCCATAAGTCCCTTGTGGTGGCGTCTATTGGAAACATTTTTCTAAATATCGGAGGGGGTGAGAACGGCACACCGGGTCTATCCCACTCCTTAGTAACAATTTCAGTAAGTCTCTTAGGTATAGGAAAAACCTCAGTACTCGTCGGTACCCGCAAAATATTTATCCAACCTACACATTTTCTCTGGTATTGCAACTGTGTTACAATCATTCAGAGCCGCTAACACCTCCCCTAGTAATACACGGAGGTTTTCCAGTTTAAATTTAAAATTTGAAATATCTGAATCCAGTCTGTTTGGATCAGAACCGTCACCCACAGAATGAAGTTCTCCGTCCTCATGTTCTGCCACCTGTGACGCAGTGTCTGACATGGCCCTAATATTATCAGCGCACTCTGTTCTCACCCCAGAGTGATCACGCTTACCTCTTAGTTCTGGTAATTTAGCCAAAACCTCAGTCATAACAGTAGCCATATCCTGTAATGTGATTTGTAATGGCCGCCCAGATGTACTCGGCGCTACAATATCACGCACCTCCCTCTGAGCGGGAGATGTAGGTACTGACACGTGAGGCGAGTTAGTCGGCATAACTCTCCCCTCGTTGTTTGGTGAAATTTGTTCAATTTGTACAGATTGACTTTTATTTAAAGTAGCATCAATACAGTTAGTACATAAATTTCTATTGGGCTCCACTTTGGCATTGCAACAAATGACACAGGTATCATCCTCTGAATCAGACATGTTTAACACACTAGCAAATAAACTTGTAACTTGGAAATACAATTCAATTAGAATAATATTAAAACGTACTGTGCCTTTAAGAAGCACAGAAGATCTATGACAGTTGAAAATTAATAAATTGAAACAGTTATAGCCTCAATCCTTGTAAATAACACAACTTTAGCAAAGGTTTAATCCCATTAGCAAAGATAACAAATTCTGAAAGCAGGAAACAAATTACAGAATAAATGTTTTTTATCTCAGTCAAACTATAATTCTCACAGCTCTGCTGAGAGAAATTACCTCCCTCAAAATAAGTTTTGAAGACCCCTGAGCTCTGTAGAGATGAACCGGATCATGCAGGGAATACAATGAGTTGCTGACTGAAATATTTGATGCGTAGTAAAAGCGCCAAAAAACGTCCCCTCCCCCTCACACACAGCAGTGAGGGAGAACAGAAACTGTCAGAAAACAGATTAAGCAACTGCCAAGTGGAAAAATAGTGCCCAAACATTTATTCACTCAGTACCTCAGTAAATGAAAACGATTTTACATTCCAGCAAAAACGTTAAACATAATCTCTAGTTATTAAACAGCTTTATGTATTTCTTACAGTGTAATTCTAGTGAAGTACCATTCCCCAGAATACTGAAGTGTAAAGTATACATACATGACATTATATCGGTATGGCAGGATTTTCTCATCAATTCCATTGTCAGAAAATAAAAACTGCTACATACCTCTATGCAGATTCATCTGCCCGCTGTCCCCTGATCTGAAGTTTACCTCTCCTCAGATGGCCGAGAAACAGCAATATGATCTTAACTACTCCGGCTAAAATCATAACAAAAACTCTGGTAGATTCTTCTTCAAACTCTGCCAGAGAGATAATAACACACTCCGGTGCTATTTTAAAATAACAAACTTTTGATTGAAGATATAAAACTAAGTATAATCACCATAGTCCTCTCACACATCCTATCTAGTCGTTGGGTGCAAGAGAATGACTGGGAGTGACGTAGAGGGGAGGAGCTATATGCAGCTCTGCTGGGTGAATCCTCTTGCACTTCCTGTTGGGGAGGAGTAATATCCCAGAAGTAATGATGACCCGTGGACTGATCACACTTAACAGAAGAAATATAATTTAGGCGGCCGCCCATCGGAGAACACGGGCGGAGGCCGTGGACTCTCCTTATACAGAAGGAAATGAAATTATCTGGTAAACATAATTTATGTTTTCCTTCTTAATATAAGGAGAGTCCACGGCTTCATTCCTTACTGTTGGGAAACTTATACTCAAGCTCTAGAGGACACTGAATGATAACAGGAGGGACAAAAAGAGAAGCAGACCCTAAATCTGAGGGCACCACAGCCTGCAAAACCTCTCCAGAAGGCTGCTTCAGCTGAAGCAAAAACATCAAACTTGTATGTAAGGAGGACCAGGTAGCCGCCTTACAAATCTGATCCATAGAGGCCTTGTTCTTAAAGGCCCAAGAGGAAGCCACTGCTCTAGTAGAATGAGCCGTAATTCTCTGAGGAGGCTTATGTCCTGCTGTCTCATAAGCTAAGCGAATAACACTCCTTAACAAAAAAGACAAAGAAGTTGCAGAGACCTTCTGCCCCTTACACTTCCCAAAATAGACAACAAACAAGGAAGGAGTTTGTCTAAAATCCTTAGTAGCCTGAAGATAGAACTTCAAGGCTTGAACCACGTCCAAATTATGAAGCAAACGTTCCTTCAAAGAAGAAGGATTAGGATACAAGGAAGGAACCACAATCTCTTGATTGATGTTGAGGCCTGACAGGACTTTAGGAAGAAACCCTAACTTAGTATGTAGGACAGCCTTATCAGAATGGAACACTAGATAAGGAGGCTCACATTGCAAGGCAGCAATCTCAGATACCCTGCGCGCAGAAGCAATAGCCAGTAGAAAAAGAACCTTCCAGGATAACAACTTAATGTCAATTTCATGCCCAAACGGAGCCTGCTGCAAAACAGGTCTGATCCTTATAAGAGCCTTAACAAAGGACTGTACATCTGGAAGCTCCGAGAGCCTCTTGTGCAGTAAAACAGATAAGGCTGAAATCTGACCCCTCAGGGAACTGGCAGAAAGACCCTTCTCCAGTCCATCCTGGAGAAACGATAGGATACTGGCAACCTTAACTTTATGCCAGGGGAATCCACGCTCTTCACACCAGAATAAATAGGTTCTCCACACCTTATGATAGATGTGACGAGTAACCGAATGAGAGTATCAATAACTCTCTCAGAAAAACTTCTCTTGGCTAGGACTAAGCGTTCAATCTCCACGCAGTCAGCCTCAGAAAATCTAGATTTTGCTGAACAAAAGGACCTTGTTCCAGCAGATCCCTGCGACAAGGTAACTTCCATGGAGAAGAAGATGGCATCCCCACCAGATCCGTGAACCACGTCCTTCGCGGCCACAATGGCGCAATCAGTATCACTGATGGCTGCTCCTGCTTGATGCGGGCCACTACATGAGGAAGGAGTGATAACGGCAGGAAAAGGTAAATTAGATTGAACTTCCAAGGCGCTGCTAATGCATCTATTAGCTCCGCTTGAGGATCCCTGGACCTCGACCCATATCTGGGTAGCTTGGTATTGAGACGAGATGCCATGAGATCTATCTACGGCATCCCCTACCTGTAGCATATCTCCGCAAATACTTTGGGATGGAGAGATCATTCCCCCGGAGGAAAAGATTGTCTGCTGAGAAAAGCCGATTCCCAGTTGTCCACACCCGGAATGTGGATTGCTGACAGCGAACAGCTGTGGGTCTCCGCCCACTACAGAATCTGAGACACTTCCCTCATTACTAGGGAGCTTCTCGCTCCCCCCCTGATGGTTGATTTAAGCCACCAAGGTTATATATTGTCTGATTGGAATCTGATAAACCGGGACGAACCCAGAAGAGGCCAAGCCTTCAGACCATTGAAGATTGCTTGAAGTTCCAGAATGTTGATCGAGATGAAACGTTCCTCCTGAGACCACAGACCCTGAGCCTTCTTGGTACCCCAAACAGCTTTCCATCCTGATAAACTCGAGTCTGTAGTCGCAATCTCCCAGGATGGTATTAGAAAGGATGTCCCTCAGGCCTCAGACAGATAATCTGGACAGAGCCACCAGGAGAGCGATTTTCTCGTCCAGTTGTCCAGGGAAAGCTGTTTAGATGGATCCGAATGATCTCTACTCCACTACCTCAGCATGCACAGTTGTAACGGTCTGAGACAGAACCTGGCAAAGGGAATTATGTCCATGCTGGACACCATGAGACCAATTACCTCCATACACTGAGCCACAGATGGCCTTAAGGAGGTCCGGAGGGCAAGACATGCCGAAGCTAGCTTGCAACGTCTCTAGTCTGTCAGAAATATCCTCACAGATATGGAGTCTATTATAGTACCCAGGAATTCTACCCTGGTGCTTGGAATCAGAGAACTCTTTTCTAAGTTTATCTTCCATCCATGAGATAAGAAGAAGAAAGAGAAGAGATACCAAATGGTCCTCTGCCAGACGAAAAGATGGTGCTTGTACCAGAATATCGTCTAAGTAGGGAGCTACTGATATACCATGGGTTCTGGCAAAGGACAGAAGAGCCCCTAGAACCTTCATAAAAATTCTTGAAGCAGTTGCTAGACCAAACAGAAATGCAATAAACTGGAAGTGCTGGTCCAGGAACGCAAACCTTAGGAACTGGAAGTGATCCTTGTGGATTGGAACGTGAAGGTAAGCATCCTTCAGATCTATAGTGGGCATGAACTGTCCTTCCTGAACTAGAGGAAGGATGGATCTTATTGTCTCTATCTTGAATGAGGGGACATTTAGAAACTTGTTTAAGCACTTTAAGTCCAGAAGCGGGTGGAAAGTTCCCTCCTTCTTTGGGACCACAAACAGGTTTGAATAGTATCCCAAACCTCTTTCTGCCATAGGGACCGTGACCCCTAGGGATGACAGATCCTGCATGCACCCCAGAAAGGCTTCCCTCTTTTCTGGCCTTGAAGACAGGCTTGAAAGGAGAAATCTGCCCTTGGGTGGTTGAGATTTGAAACCTATCTTGTATCCCTGAACTATGACCTCCAGGACCCATGGATCCTGCACGTCCCTGAACCAAGCGTCTGAAAACAGTGACAGTCTGCCCCCTACACGATCCAGAGCCGGATCGGGGGCCGCCCCTTCATGCCGACTTGGTCTCGGCGGGCTTCTTGCTCTGCTTGGATTTATTCCAGGATTGAGCTGGCTTCCAAGTACTCTTGGCTTGCTCGGGCTTAGAGGAGGACTGTTGTCGTTGGGATTTCTCAGAACAAAAAGGAACGAAAATTAGAGCCTTGTCCCTTAGACTTGTTCTTTTTATCCTGCGGTAAGAAGGCACCCTTGCCCCCGTGGAGATAATGGAGTCTAGGCCTGGACCAAATAAAATAATTTCATTAAAGGGAATGTAAAGGAGCCTAGACTTAGAAGTCATATCCGCAGACCAGGATTTCAGCCTGAACGCCTGACGGGTCTGCACTGAAAAATCAGAAATCTTAGCATTTTTGGCGAATGATTTGCATGTTTGCATCACAGATAAAATAATTAGCAATTCTCAAGACCTTAATTCTTTCTTAGATAACGTCAAGAGTCCCTCCACCTTGATCAATTCCGATAAGGAGTCGCACCAGTAGGCCGCAGATGCAGCAACTGAGGCAACAGCCGCTGCAGGTTGAAACAAGTATCTCGTATTCTGAAACATTTTTCTGAGAAAAGTTTCTATCTTCTTATCCATCAGCTATCTCAACGACGAGCTATCCTCAAGCGGTATAGTAGTACGCTTAGCCAGTGTGGAGATAGCACCATCCACGTTAGGAATGGAACCCAACAATTCCAATTGAGAGTCCGGGACCAGGGAATAATTTTTTAAAGAAAGATGAAGGGTTAATGGAAGATCCAATTCTATCCAACTCGTTCTTAATAATGTTTGCCATTTTTACAGGTAGAGGAAACGTTAACGGAACTACAGTAAGGAATGAAGCCGTTGGCTCTCCTTATATTAAGAAGGAAAAGTAGCACAGTTTTCACTTTGTTGTTTAAGTGACAATAAGCTGTAGTCATTAATACATACACCTCTATTCAAAAGGCAGAATAAAAGTAGCTTCATCTTAAGTGATGTTAAAGGGATATCACACCCACATTTTATGTTTCATGATTCAGATAGAGAAGGCAATTTTAGGCAACTTTCAAATCTACTCCTATTATCAATTTTTCTTCGCTCTCTTGGTATCTATTTGAAAAAGTAGGAATGTAAGCTCAGGACCCAGCCAATTTTTGGTTCAGGACCTGGGTAGCACTTGCCGATTGGTGGGCCAGCTCCTTAGCATACATTCTAGCTTTTTCAAATAAAGATACATGAAGACAAATCGATAATAGGAGTAAATTAGAAAGTTGCTTAAAATTGCTTCCTCTATCTGAATCATGAAAGAAAACATTTGGGTTTCATATCCCTCTAAAGATAAAACTTTTTTATGTAAAATTTATATTAAAATGTTTTAGTGGAACTCTTTCCAGAATAAATAGTATTATTAAGAATAAAAGGTAGTTTATCGTTCCTAATATATAGTGCACTTAAAATACCACTTCATAATAGCTAGGCTACCTCCTTTTTGAGCAGTTTGAGATGTTCCATGAATTTTGCATAATCTCTCTCTTGTTCAGTTCGGATACGTTTAGCCTCATCTCTTCTGCGCACAGCATGGTCTTGCTCCATCCTCTCAATCTGCTGTTTCTGCTGCCGTTCAAGTGTTTCCAACTCTGAATCATAAAACTTCTTCTTAGCCTGTATGGTGGAAAGAACACAAAAGAAAAAAACACATTGACATGACTGAGAAATGTAAGTTGAAAAGGCATAAATAAATTATCATTTTAGCTTCTGACAATCTTCTAACAGTCTGAACTGATCCAACAAAAGAATATATTCTATCTTAATATGCAAATCAACAGGCTGCAGCAGCCTCACATTCCCCAAAATAACTTCATGAACAAAGTCTCATTGTTATTTTACAGCTAATAAATGTTAATCTGATCAGTGACATGATTAAGGAAATTAAGAAAAAAAAAGTGTATTACAGAATAAAGAATTTGTGAGAAACCTTTTCTACATCTGTATCTTTTGTTCACATTCCATTTAATGATACAAACATAATAAAAAACAAAACAAATGTCACATACATGCATCTCTTGCTCAAAGCGACGCCCCATCTGCTCCTGCTGCATTATGTGTTTAGCATTAAGCTGAGATTGGTTTCTATGCTCCTCCTTTTGAAGTAACCTCAACTCACGCAGTTCCTGGCGCCTGGATTAAGAAAAAGTTCATAACATCATGAAACAATATTAATTTTGCATAGAAAAAGCAAGTTAGGGACTCAATGTATTGACAAAATGAAGATATTTTGTGAATAAGTCAAGATCTTGTCCCTACAGACAAACTACTGACTTGGTAATGCCAAGATGGGCATCTTGGATTCACGGTTCAGTCTTGGTTTCCGTTACTGATGCTACATGCAAATAATTGTTGACTAAGTAATGTTAAAGGACCAGTAAATACAGTAGATTTGCATAATTAACAAATGCATAATAACAAGACAATGCAATGCACTTAGTCTAAACATCAAAGGAGTAAATTTTTCCTGACAAATTTCAAAGTTATGTCTCTTTCCACTCCTCCTGTATCATGTGACAGCCATCAGCCAACCGCAAATGCATATATCCGTATAGTCTGTGAATTCTTGTACATGCTCAGTAGGAGCTGGTC